>NW_022145607.1:43493110-43515421 GCF_000002235.5 Strongylocentrotus purpuratus
GTTATATGCGCCAAACGTTTAGGTTTGTTCTGGACATTGGTTGATATGCGCTCAAATAAAACATTTTTATTGTCGGCTGCTAGAATTTTTGCACCCTGTATTGGTGAGGTATATAATAATCTACATTTCATGTGATTTTCAGCAAATTTAAGCAAATGGGAAATAGCGGCGACTGTATTAAAGCCCGAACCCCCTTCACCGATATACTCAACATGTTATGCGCCAAACGTTTAGGTTTGTTCTGGCCACATTGGTTGATATGCGCTCAAATAAGACCTTTTTAATGTCGGCTGCTAGAATTTTGCACCCCGTATTCGATGAGGTATATAATAATCTACATTTCATGTGAGTTTCAGCACATTTAAAGCAAATGGGAAATCAGCAACGAATGTATTAACCCCATCCCTTTTTATATACTCTAGACGTTATATGCGCCAAACGTTTAGGTTTGTTCTGGACATTGGTTGATATGCGCTCAAATAAACCTTTTTATTGTCGCTGCTAGAATTTTGCACCCCGTATTGGATGAGGTATATAATAATCTACATTTCATGTGATTTTCAGCAAATTAAGGCAAATGGGAAATAGCGGCGACTGTATTAAAGCCCGAAACCCCCTTCACCGATATACTTAACATGTTATGCGCTATACGTTTAGGTTTGTTCTGCCACATTGGTTGATATGCGCTCAAATAAGACCTTTTTAATGTCGGCTGCTAGAATTTTTGCACCCCGTATTCGATGAGGTATATAATAATCTACATTTCATGTGAGTTTCAGCACATTTAAAGCAACTGGGAAATCAGCAACGAATGTATAAACCCCCACCCCCTTCTATATACTCTAGACGTTATATGCGCCAAACGTTTAGGTTTGTTCTGGACATTGGTTGATATGCGCTCAAATAAGACCTTTTAATGTCGGCTGCTAGAATGTTTGCACCCCGTATTCGATGAGGTATATAATAATCTACATTTCATGTGAGTTTCAGCACATTTAAAGCAAATGGGAAATAGCAACGAATGTATAATAACCCCAACCCCTTTTATATACTCTAGACGTTATATGCGCCAAACGTTTAGGTTTGTTCTGGACATTGGTTGATATGCGCTCAAATAAGACCTTTTTATTGTCAGCTGCTAGAATTTTGCACCCCGTATTGGGTGAGGTATATAATAATCTACATTTCATGTGATTTTCAGCAAATTTAAGGCAAATGGGAAATAGCGGCGACTGTATTAAAGCCCGAAACCCCTTCACCGATATACTCAACATGTAATGCGCTATACGTTTAGGTTTGTTCTGCCACATTGGTTGATATGCGCTCAAATAAGACCTTTTTAATGTCGGCTGCTAGAATTTTTGCACCCCGTATTCGATGAGGTATATAATAATCTACATTTCATGTGAGTTTCAGCACATTTAAAGCAAATGGGAAATCAGCAACGAATGTATAAACCCCCACCCCTTCTATATACTCTAGACGTTATATGCGCCAAACGTTTAGGTTTGTTCTGGACATTGGTTGATATGCGCTCAAATAAACCTTTTTATTGTCGGCTGCTAGAATTTTTGCACCCCGTATTGGGAGGTATATAATAATCTACATTTCATGTGATTTTCAGCAAATTTAAGGCAAATGGGAAATAGCGCGACTGTATTAAAGCCCGAAACCCCCTTCACGATATACTCAACATGTTATGCGCTATACGTTTAGGTTTGTTCTGCCACATTGGTTGATATGCGCTCAAATAAGACCTTTTTAATGTCGGCTGCTAGAATTTTTGCACCCCGTATTCGATGAGGTATATAATAATCTACATTTCATGTGATTTTCAGCACATTTAAAGCAAATGGGAAATAGCAACGACTGTATTAAAGCCCAAACCCCTTCGATATACTCTAGACATGTTATGCGCCAAACGTTTAGGTTTGTTCTGGACATTGGTTGATATGCGCTCAAATAAGACCTTTTTAATGTCGGCTGCTAGAATGTTTGCACCCCGTATTCGATGAGGTATATAATAATCTACATTTCATGTGAGTTTCAGCACATTTAAAGCAAATGGGAAATCAGCAACGAATGTATATAACCCCAACCCCCTTTATATACTCTAGACGTTATATGCGCCAAACGTTTAGGTTTGTTCTGGACATTGGTTGATATGCGCTCAAATAAGACCTTTTTATTGTCGGCTGCTAGAATTTTTGCACCCCGTATTGGGTGAGGTATATAATAATCTACATTTCATGTGATTTTCAGCACAATTTAAGGCAAATGGGAAATATCGGCGACTGTATTAAACCCGAACCCCCTTCACCGATATACTCTACATGTTATGCGCTATACGTTTAGGTTTGTTCTGCCACATTGGTTGATATGCGCTCAAATAAGACCTTTTTAATGTCGGCTGCTAGAATTTTTGCACCCCGTATTCGATGAGGTATATAATAATCTACATTTCATGTGAGTTTCAGCACATTTAAAGCAAATGGGAAATCAGCAACGAATGTATAAACCCCACCCCCTTCTTTATACTCTAGACGTTATATGCGCCAAACGTTTAGGTTTGTTCTGGACATTGGTTGATATGCGCTCAAATAAGACCTTTTTATTGTCGGCTGCTAGAAATTTGCACCCCGTATTGGGTGAGGTATATAATAATCTACATTTCATGTGAGTTTCAGCAAATTTAAGCAAATGGGAAATAGCGGCGACTGTATTAAAGCCCGAAACCCCTTTCACCGATATACTCACATGTTATGCGCTAAACGTTTAGGTTTGTTCTGCCACATTGGTTGATATGCGCTCAAATAAGACCTTTTTAATGTCGGCTGCTAGAAATTTTGCATCCCGTATTCGATGAGGTATATAATAATCTACATTTCATGTGAGTTTCAGCACATTTAAAGCAAATGGGAAATCAGCAACGAATGTATAAACCCCCACCCCCTTCTATATACTCTAGACGTTATATGCGCCAAACGTTTAGGTTTGTTCTGGACATTGGTTGATATGCGCTCAAATAAAACATTTTTATTGTCGGCTGCTAGAATGTTTGCACCCCGTATTCGATGAGGTATATAATAATCTACATTTCATGTGAGTTTCAGCACATTTAAAGCAAATGGGAAATCAGCAACGAATGTATAAACCCCAACCCCTTTTATATACTCTAGACGTTATATGCGCCAAACGTTTAGGTTTGTTCTGGACATTGGTTGATATGCGCTCAAATAAGACCTTTTTATTGTCAGCTGCTAGAATTTTTGCACCCCGTATTGGGTGAGGTATATAATAATCTACATTTCATGTGATTTTCAGCAAATTTAAGGCAAATGGGAAATAGCGGCGACTGTATTAAAGCCCGAAACCCCCTTCACCGATATACTCAACATGTTATGCGCTATACGTTTAGGTTTGTTCTGCCACATTGGTTGATATGCGCTCAAATAAGACCTTTTTAATGTCGGCTGCTAGAAATTTTGCACCCCGTATTCGATGAGGTATATAATAATCTACATTTCATGTGAGTTTCAGCACATTTAAAGCAAATGGGAAATCAGCAACGAATGTATAAACCCCCACCCCCTTCTATATACTCTAGACGTTATATGCGCCAAACGTTTAGGTTTGTTCTGGACATTGGTTGATATGCGCTCAAATAAGACCTTTTTATTGTCGGCTGCTAGAAATTTTGCACCCCGTATTGGGTGAGGTATATAATAATCTACATTTCATGTGATTTTCAGCAAATTTAAGGCAAATGGGAAATAGCGGCGACTGTATTAAAGCCCGAAACCCCCTTCACCGATATACTCAACATGTTATGCGCTATACGTTTAGGTTTGTTCTGCCACATTGGTTGATATGCGCTCAAATAAGACCTTTTTAATGTCGGCTGCTAGAAATTTTGCACCCCGTATTCGATGAGGTATATAATAATCTACATTTCATGTGAGTTTCAGCACATTTAAAGCAAATGGGAAATCAGCAACGAATGTATAAAACCCCACCCCCTTCTATATACTCTAGACGTTATATGCGCCAAACGTTTAGGTTTGTTCTGGACATTGGTTGATATGCGCTCAAATAAAACATTTTTATTGTCGGCTGCTAGAATGTTTGCACCCCGTATTCGATGAGGTATATAATAATCTACATTTCATGTGAGTTTCAGCACATTTAAAGCAAATGGGAAATCAGCAACGAATGTATAAAACCCCAACCCCTTTTATATACTCTAGACGTTATATGCGCCAAACGTTTAGGTTTGTTCTGGACATTGGTTGATATGCGCTCAAATAAGACCTTTTTAATGTCGGCTGCTAGAATTTTTGCACCCCGTATTCGATGAGGTATATAATAATCTACATTTCATGTGAGTTTCAGCACATTTAAAGCAAATGGGAAATCAGCAACGAATGTATAAACCCCCACCCCCTTCTATATACTCTAGACGTTATATGCGCCAAACGTTTAGGTTTGTTCTGGACATTGGTTGATATGCGCTCAAATAAAACCTTTTTATTGTCGGCTGCTAGAATTTTTGCACCCCGTATTCGATGAGGTATATAATAATCTACATTTCATGTGAGTTTCAGCACATTTAAAGCAAATGGGAAATCAGCAACGAATGTATTAACCCCAACCCCTTTTATATACTCTAGACGTTATATGCGCCAAACGTTTAGGTTTGTTCTGGACATTGGTTGATATGCGCTCAAATAAGACCTTTTTATTGTCGGCTGCTAGAAATTTTGCACCCCGTATTCGATGAGGTATATAATAATCTACATTTCATGTGAGTTTCAGCACATTTAAAGCAAATGGGAAATCAGCAACGAATGTATAAACCCCCACCCCCTTCTATATACTCTAGACGTTATATGCGCCAAACGTTTAGGTTTGTTCTGGACATTGGTTGATATGCGCTCAAATAAAACATTTTTATTGTCGGCTGCTAGAATTTTGCACCCCGTATTCGATGAGGTATATAATAATCTACATTTCATGTGAGTTTCAGCACATTTAAAGCAAATGGGAAATCAGCAACGAATGTATAAACCCCCACCCCTTCTATATACTCTAGACGTTATATGCGCCAAACGTTTAGGTTTGTTCTGGACATTGGTTGATATGCGCTCAAATAAAACATTTTTATTGTCGGCTGCTAGAATTTTTGCACCCCGTATTCGATGAGGTATATAATAATCTACATTTCATGTGAGTTTCAGCACATTTAAAGCAAATGGGAAATCAGCAACGAATGTATAATTAACCCCAACCCCTTTTATATACTCTAGACGTTATATGCGCCAAACGTTTAGGTTTGTTCTGGACATTGGTTGATATGCGCTCAAATAAGACCTTTTTATGTCGGCTGCTAGAATTTTTGCACCCCGTATTCGATGAGGTATATAATAATCTACATTTCATGTGAGTTTCAGCACATTTAAAGCAAATGGGAAATCAGCAACGAATGTATAAACCCCCACCCCCTTCTATATACTCTAGACGTTATATGCGCCAAACGTTTAGGTTTGTTCTGGACATTGGTTGATATGCGCTCAAATAAGACATTTTTATTGTCGGCTGCTAGAATGTTTGCACCCCGTATTCGATGAGGTATATAATAATCTACATTTCATGTGAGTTTCAGCACATTTAAAGCAAATGGGAAATAGCAACGAATGTATAAAACCCCAACCCTTTTATATACTCTAGACGTTATATGCGCCAAACGTTTAGGTTTGTTCTGGACATTGGTTGATATGCGCTCAAATAAGACCTTTTTAATGTCGGCTGCTAGAAATTTTGCACCCCGTATTCGATGAGGTATATAATAATCTACATTTCATGTGATTTCAGCACATTTAAAGCAAATGGGAAATCAGCAACGAATGTATAAACCCCACCCCCTTCTATATACTCTAGACGTTATATGCGCCAAACGTTTAGGTTTGTTCTGGACATTGGTTGATATGCGCTCAAATAAAACTTTTTATTGTCGGCTGCTAGAATGTTTGCACCCCGTATTCGATGAGGTATATAATAATCTACATTTCATGTGAGTTTCAGCACATTTAAAGCAAATGGGAAATCAGCAACGAATGTATAAAACCCCAACCCCTTTTATATACTCTAGACGTTATATGCGCCAAACGTTTAGGTTTGTTCTGGACATTGGTTGATATGCGCTCAAATAAGACCTTTTTATTGTCGGCTGCTAGAATTTTTGCACCCCGTATTGGGTGAGGTATATAATAATCTACATTTCATGTGATTTTCAGCAAATTTAAGGCAAATGGGATCGGCGACTGTATTAAAGCCCGAAACCCCCTTCACCGATATACTCTACATGTTATGCGCTATACGTTTAGGTTTGTTCTGCCACATTGGTTGATATGCGCTCAAATAAGACCTTTTTAATGTCGGCTGCTAGAATTTTTGCACCCCGTATTCGATGAGGTATATAATAATCTACATTTCATGTGAGTTTCAGCACATTTAAAGCAAATGGAAAATCAGCAACGAATGTATAAACCCCCACCCCCTTCTATATACTCTAGACGTTATATGCGCCAAACGTTTAGGTTTGTTCTGGACATTGGTTGATATGCGCTCAAATAAGACCTTTTTATTGTCGGCTGCTAGAAATTTTGCACCCCGTATTGGGTGAGGTATATAATAATCTACATTTCATGTGATTTTCAGCAAATTTAAGGCAAATGGGAAATAGCGGCGACTGTATTAAAGCCCGAAACCCCCTTCACCGATATACTCAACATGTTATGCGCTATACGTTTAGGTTTGTTCTGCCACATTGGTTGATATGCGCTCAAATAAGACCTTTTTAATGTCGGCTGCTAGAAATTTTGCACCCCGTATTCGATGAGGTATATAATAATCTACATTTCATGTGAGTTTCAGCACATTTAAAGCAACTGGGAAATCAGCAACGAATGTATAAACCCCCACCCCTTCTATATACTCTAGACGTTATATGCGCCAAACGTTTAGGTTTGTTCTGGACATTGGTTGATATGCGCTCAAATAAAACATTTTTATTGTCGGCTGCTAGAATGTTTGCACCCCGTATTCGATGAGGTATATAATAATCTACATTTCATGTGAGTTTCAGCACATTTAAAGCAAATGGGAAATCAGCAACGAATGTATAAACCCCCACCCCTTCTATATACTCTAGACGTTATATGCGCCAAACGTTTAGGTTTGTTCTGGACATTGGTTGATATGCGCTCAAATAAGACCTTTTTAATGTCGGCTGCTAGAATTTTTGCACCCCGTATTCGATGAGGTATATAATAATCTACATTTCATGTGAGTTTCAGCACATTTAAAGCAAATGGGAAATCAGCAACGAATGTATTAACCCCCACCCCCTTCTATATACTCTAGACGTTATATGCGCCAAACGTTTAGGTTTGTTCTGGACATTGGTTGATATGCGCTCAAATAAAACATTTTTATTGTCGGCTGCTAGAATGTTTGCACCCCGTATTCGATGAGGTATATAATAATCTACATTTCATGTGAGTTTCAGCACATTTAAAGCAAATGGGAAATCAGCAACGAATGTATAAACCCCCACCCCTTCTTTATACTCTAGACGTTATATGCGCCAAACGTTTAGGTTTGTTCTGGACATTGGTTGATATGCGCTCAAATAAAACCTTTTTATTGTCGGCTGCTAGAATTTTTGCACCCCGTATTGGATGAGGTATATAATAATCTACATTTCATGTGATTTTCAGCAAATTTAAGGCAAATGGGAAATAGCGGCGACTGTATTAAAGCCCGAAACCCCTTCACCGATATACTCTACATGTTATGCGCTATACGTTTAGGTTTGTTCTGCCACATTGGTTGATATGCGCTCAAATAAGACCTTTTTAATGTCGGCTGCTAGAATTTTTGCACCCCGTATTTGATGAGGTATATAATAATCTACATTTCATGTGAGTTTCAGCACATTTAAAGCAAATGGGAAATAGCAACGAATGTATAAACCCCCACCCCCTTCTTTATACTCTAGACGTTATATGCGCCAAACGTTTAGGTTTGTTCTGGACATTGGTTGATATGCGCTCAAATAGACCTTTTTATTGTCGGCTGCTAGAAATTTTGCACCCCGTATTGGGTGAGGTATATAATAATCTACATTTCATGTGATTTTCAGCAAATTTAAGGCAAATGGGAAATAGCGGCGACTGTATTAAAGCCCGAAACCCCCTTCACCGATATACTCAACATGTTATGCGCTATACGTTTAGGTTTGTTCTGCCACATTGGTTGATATGCGCTCAAATAAGACCTTTTTAATGTCGGCTGCTAGAATTTTGCACCCCGTATTCGATGAGGTATATAATAATCTACATTTCATGTGAGTTTCAGCACATTTAAAGCAAATGGGAAATCAGCAACGAATGTATAAACCCCCACCCCTTCTATATACTCTAGACGTTATATGCGCCAAACGTTTAGGTTTGTTCTGGACATTGGTTGATATGCGCTCAAATAAAACCTTTTTATTGTCGGCTGCTAGAATGTTTGCACCCCGTATTCGATGAGGTATATAATAATCTACATTTCATGTGAGTTTCAGCACATTTAAAGCAAATGGGAAATCAGCAACGAATGTATTAACCCCTACCCCTTTTATATACTCTAGACGTTATATGCGCCAAACGTTTAGGTTTGTTCTGGACATTGGTTGATATGCGCTCAAATAAAACATTTTTATTGTCGGCTGCTAGAATTTTGCACCCCGTATTCGATGAGGTATATAATAATCTACATTTCATGTGAGTTTCAGCACATTTAAAGCAAATGGGAAATCAGCAACGAATGTATAAAACCCCAACCCCTTTTATATACTCTAGACGTTATATGCGCCAAACGTTTAGGTTTGTTCTGGACATTGGTTGATATGCGCTCAAATAAGACCTTTTTATTGTCGGCTGCTAGAATTTTTGCACCCCGTATTGGATGAGGTATATAATAATCTACATTTCATGTGATTTCAGCAAATTAAGGCAAATGGGAAATAGCGGCGACTGTATTAAAGCCCGAAACCCCCTTTACCGATATACTCTACATGTTATGCGCTATACGTTTAGGTTTGTTCTGCCACATTGGTTGATATGCGCTCAAATAAGACCTTTTTAATGTCGGCTGCTAGAATTTTGCACCCCGTATTTGATGAGGTATATAATAATCTACATTTCATGTGAGTTTCAGCACATTTAAAGCAAATGGGAAATCAGCAACGAATGTATAAACCCCCACCCCCTTTTATATACTCTAGACGTTATATGCGCCAAACGTTTAGGTTTGTTCTGGACATTGGTTGATATGCGCTCAAATAAGACCTTTTTATTGTCGGCTGCTAGAAATTTTGCACCCCGTATTGGGTGAGGTATATAATAATCTACATTTCATGTGATTTTCAGCAAATTTAAGGCAAATGGGAAATAGCGGCGACTGTATTAAAGCCCGAAACCCCTTCACCGATATACTCAACATGTATGCGCTATACGTTTAGGTTTGTTCTGCCACATTGGTTGATATGCGCTCAAATAAGACCTTTTTAATGTCGGCTGCTAGAAATTTTGCATCCCGTATTCGATGAGGTATATAATAATCTACATTTCATGTGAGTTTCAGCACATTTAAAGCAACTGGGAAATCAGCAACGAATGTATAAACCCCCACCCCTTTCTATATACTCTAGACGTTATATGCGCCAAACGTTTAGGTTTGTTCTGGACATTGGTTGATATGCGCTCAAATAAAACATTTTTATTGTCGGCTGCTAGAATGTTTGCACCCCGTATTCGATGAGGTATATAATAATCTACATTTCATGTGAGTTTCAGCACATTTAAAGCAAATGGGAAATCAGCAACGAATGTATTAACCCCATCCCCTTTTATATACTCTAGACGTTATATGCGCCAAACGTTTAGGTTTGTTCTGGACATTGGTTGATATGCGCTCAAATAAACATTTTTATTGTCGGCTGCTAGAATTTTTGCACCCCGTATTCGATGAGGTATATAATAATCTACATTTCATGTGAGTTTCAGCACATTTAAAGCAAATGGGAAATCAGCAACGAATGTATAAAACCCCAACCCCTTTTATATACTCTAGACGTTATATGCGCCAAACGTTTAGGTTTGTTCTGGACATTGGTTGATATGCGCTCAAATAAGACCTTTTTATTGTCGGCTGCTAGAATTTTTGCACCCCGTATTGGATGAGGTATATAATAATCTACATTTCATGTGATTTTCAGCAAATTTAAGGCAAATGGGAAATATCGGCGACTGTATTAAAGCCCGAAACCCCCTTCACCGATATACTCTACATGTTATGCGCTATACGTTTAGGTTTGTTCTGCCACATTGGTTGATATGCGCTCAAATAAGACCTTTTTAATGTCGGCTGCTAGAATTTTGCACCCCGTATTCGATGAGGTATATAATAATCTACATTTCATGTGAGTTTCAGCACATTTAAAGCAAATGGAAATCAGCAACGAATGTATAAACCCCCACCCCCTTTTATATACTCTAGACGTTATATGCGCCAAACGTTTAGGTTTGTTCTGGACATTGGTTGATATGCGCTCAAATAAACCTTTTTATTGTCGGCTGCTAGAATTTTGCACCCCGTATTGGGTGAGGTATATAATAATCTACATTTCATGTGATTTTCAGCAAATTTAAGGCAAATGGGAAATAGCGGCGACTGTATTAAAGCCCGAAACCCCCTTCACCGATATACTCAACATGTTATGCGCTATACGTTTAGGTTTGTTCTGCCACATTGGTTGATATGCGCTCAAATAAGACCTTTTTAATGTCGGCTGCTAGAAATTTTGCACCCCGTATTCGATGAGGTATATAATAATCTACATTTCATGTGAGTTTCAGCACATTTAAAGCAACTGGGAAATCAGCAACGAATGTATAAACCCCCACCCCCTTCTATATACTCTAGACGTTATATGCGCCAAACGTTTAGGTTTGTTCTGGACATTGGTTGATATGCGCTCAAATAAAACATTTTTATTGTCGGCTGCTAGAATGTTTGCACCCCGTATTCGATGAGGTATATAATAATCTACATTTCATGTGAGTTTCAGCACATTTAAAGCAAATGGGAAATAGCAACGAATGTATTAAAGCCCGAAACCCCCTTCACCGATATACTCTACATGTTATGCGCCAAACGTTTAGGTTTGTTCTGGACATTGGTTGATATGCGCTCAAATAAGACCTTTTTAATGTCGGCTGCTAGAAATTTTGCACCCCGTATTCGATGAGGTATATAATAATCTACATTTCATGTGAGTTTCAGCACATTTAAAGCAAATGGGAAATCAGCAACGAATGTATAAACCCCCACCCCTTCTATATACTCTAGACGTTATATGCGCCAAACGTTTAGGTTTGTTCTGGACATTGGTTGATATGCGCTCAAATAAACCTTTTTATTGTCGGCTGCTAGAATGTTTGCACCCCGTATTCGATGAGGTATATAATAATCTACATTTCATGTGAGTTTCAGCACATTTAAAGCAAATGGGAAATCAGCAACGAATGTATTAACCCCATCCCCTTTTATATACTCTAGACGTTATATGCGCCAAACGTTTAGGTTTGTTCTGGACATTGGTTGATATGCGCTCAAATAAAACATTTTTATTGTCGGCTGCTAGAATTTTTGCACCCCGTATTCGATGAGGTATATAATAATCTACATTTCATGTGAGTTTCAGCACATTTAAAGCAAATGGGAAATCAGCAACGAATGTATAAAACCCCAACCCCTTTTATATACTCTAGACGTTATATGCGCCAAACGTTTAGGTTTGTTCTGGACATTGGTTGATATGCGCTCAAATAAGACCTTTTTATTGTCGGCTGCTAGAATTTTTGCACCCCGTATTGGATGAGGTATATAATAATCTACATTTCATGTGATTTCAGCAAATTTAAGGCAAATGGGAAATAGCGGCGACTGTATTAAAGCCCGAAACCCCCTTCACCGATATACTCTACATGTTATGCGCTATACGTTTAGGTTTGTTCTGCCACATTGGTTGATATGCGCTCAAATAAGACCTTTTTAATGTCGGCTGCTAGAATTTTTGCACCCCGTATTCGATGAGGTATATAATAATCTACATTTCATGTGAGTTTCAGCACATTTAAAGCAAATGGAAATCAGCAACGAATGTATAAACCCCCACCCCCTTTTTATACTCTAGACGTTATATGCGCCAAACGTTTAGGTTTGTTCTGGACATTGGTTGATATGCGCTCAAATAAGACCTTTTTATTGTCGGCTGCTAGAAATTTTGCACCCCGTATTGGGTGAGGTATATAATAATCTACATTTCATGTGATTTTCAGCAAATTTAAGGCAAATGGGAAATAGCGGCGACTGTATTAAAGCCCGAAACCCCCTTCACCGATATACTCAACATGTTATGCGCTATACGTTTAGGTTTGTTCTGCCACATTGGTTGATATGCGCTCAAATAAGACCTTTTTAATGTCGGCTGCTAGAAATTTTGCACCCCGTATTCGATGAGGTATATAATAATCTACATTTCATGTGAGTTTCAGCACATTTAAAGCAACTGGGAAATCAGCAACGAATGTATAAACCCCCACCCCCTTCTATATACTCTAGACGTTATATGCGCCAAACGTTTAGGTTTGTTCTGGACATTGGTTGATATGCGCTCAAATAAACATTTTTATTGTCGGCTGCTAGAATGTTTGCACCCCGTATTCGATGAGGTATATAATAATCTACATTTCATGTGAGTTTCAGCACATTTAAAGCAAATGGGAAATCAGCAACGAATGTATAATAACCCCAACCCCTTTTATATACTCTAGACGTTATATGCGCCAAACGTTTAGGTTTGTTCTGGACATTGGTTGATATGCGCTCAAATAAAACCTTTTTATTGTCAGCTGCTAGAATTTTTGCACCCTGTATTGGGTGAGGTATATAATAATCTACATTTCATGTGATTTTCAGCAAATTTAAGGCAAATGGGAAATAGCGGCGACTGTATTAAAGCCCGAAACCCCCTTCACCGATATACTCAACATGTTATGCGCTATACGTTTAGGTTTGTTCTGCCACATTGGTTGATATGCGCTCAAATAAGACCTTTTTAATGTCGGCTGCTAGAAATTTTGCACCCCGTATTCGATGAGGTATATAATAATCTACATTTCATGTGAGTTTCAGCACATTTAAAGCAACTGGGAAATCAGCAACGAATGTATAAACCCCACCCCCTTCTATATACTCTAGACGTTATATGCGCAAAACGTTTAGGTTTGTTCTGGACATTGGTTGATATGCGCTCAAATAAAACATTTTTATTGTCGGCTGCTAGAATGTTTGCACCCCGTATTCGATGAGGTATATAATAATCTACATTTCATGTGAGTTTCAGCACATTTAAAGCAAATGGGAAATCAGCAACGAATGTATTAACCCCTATCCCCTTTTATATACTCTAGACGTTATATGCGCCAAACGTTTAGGTTTGTTCTGGACATTGGTTGATATGCGCTCAAATAAAACATTTTTCAGCTGCTAGAATTTTTGCACCCCGTATTGGGTGAGGTATATAATAATCTACATTTCATGTGATTTTCAGCAAATTTAAGGCAAATGGGAAATAGCAGCGACTGTATTAAAGCCCGAAACCCCCTTCACCGATATACTCAACATGTTATGCGCTATACGTTTAGGTTTGTTCTGCCACATTGGTTGATATGCGCTCAAATAAGACCTTTTTAATGTCGGCTGCTAGAAATTTTGCACCCCGTATTCGATGAGGTATATAATAATCTACATTTCATGTGAGTTTCAGCACATTTAAAGCAAATGGGAAATCAGCAACGAATGTATAAACCCCCACCCCTTTCTATATACTCTAGACGTTATATGCGCCAAACGTTTAGGTTTGTTCTGGACATTGGTTGATATGCGCTCAAATAAGACCTTTTTATTGTCGGCTGCTAGAATTTTTGCACCCCGTATTGATGAGGTATATAATAATCTACATTTCATGTGAGTTTCAGCACATTTAAAGCAAATGGGAAATTAGCAACGAATGTATAAACCCCCACCCCCTTCTTTATACTCTAGACGTTATATGCGCCAAACGTTTAGGTTTGTTCTGGACATTGGTTGATATGCGCTCAAATAAGACCTTTTTATTGTCGGCTGCTAGAAATTTTGCACCCCGTATTGGGAGGTATATAATAATCTACATTTCATGTGATTTTCAGCAATTTAAGGCAAATGGGAAATAGCGGCGACTGTATTAAAGCCCGAAACCCCTTCACCGATATACTTAACATGTTATGCGCTATACGTTTAGGTTTGTTCTGCCACATTGGTTGATATGCGCTCAAATAAGACCTTTTTAATGTCGGCTGCTAGAAATTTTGCACCCCGTATTCGATGAGGTATATAATAATCTACATTTCATGTGAGTTTCAGCACATTTAAAGCAAATGGGAAATCAGCAACGAATGTATTAACCCCATCCCCTTTTATATACTCTAGACGTTATATGCGCCAAACGTTTAGGTTTGTTCTGGACATTGGTTGATATGCGCTCAAATAAAACATTTTTATTGTCGGCTGCTAGAATTTTTGCACCCCGTATTGGGTGAGGTATATAATAATCTACATTTCATGTGATTTTCAGCAAATTTAAGGCAAATGGGAAATAGCGGCGACTGTATTAAAGCCCGAAACCCCCTTCACCGATATACTCTACATGTTATGCGCTATAACGTTTAGGTTTGTTCTGCCACATTGGTTGATATGCGCTCAAATAAGACCTTTTTAATGTCGGCTGCTAGAAATTTTGCACCCCGTATTCGATGAGGTATATAATAATCTACATTTCATGTGAGTTTCAGCACATTTAAAGCAAATGGGAAATCAGCAACGAATGTATAAACCCCCACCCCTTTCTATATACTCTAGACGTTATATGCGCCAAACGTTTAGGTTTGTTCTGGACATTGGTTGATATGCGCTCAAATAAGACCTTTTTATTGTCGGCTGCTAGAATTTTTGCACCCCGTATTCGATGAGGTATATAATAATCTACATTTCATGTGAGTTTCAGCACATTTAAAGCAAATGGGAAATCAGCAACGAATGTATAAACCCCTATCCCCTTTTATATACTCTAGACGTTATATGCGCCAAACGTTTAGGTTTGTTCTGGACATTGGTTGATATGCGCTCAAATAAGACCTTTTTAATGTCGGCTGCTAGAATTTTGCACCCCGTATTCGATGAGGTATATAATAATCTACATTTCATGTGAGTTTCAGCACATTTAAAGCAAATGGGAAATCAGCAACGAATGTATAAACCCCCACCCCCTTCTTTATACTCTAGACGTTATATGCGCCAAACGTTTAGGTTTGTTCTGGACATTGGTTGATATGCGCTCAAATAAGACCTTTTTATTGTCGGCTGCTAGAAATTTTGCACCCCGTATTGGATGAGGTATATAATAATCTACATTTCATGTGATTTTCAGCAAATTTAAGCAAATGGGAAATAGCGGCGACTGTATTAAAGCCCGAAACCCCCTTCACCGATATACTCTAACATTTATGCGCTATACGTTTAGGTTTGTTCTGGACATTGGTTGATATGCGCTCAAATAAGACCTTTTTAATGTCGGCTGCTAGAATTTTTGCACCCCGTATTCGATGAGGTATATAATAATCTACATTTCATGTGAGTTTCAGCACATTTAAAGCAAATGGGAAATCAGCAACGAATGTATTAACCCCCATCCCCTTTTATATACTCTAGACGTTATATGCGCCAAACGTTTAGGTTTGTTCTGGACATTGGTTGATATGCGCTCAAATAAAACCTTTTTATTGTCGGCTGCTAGAATTTTTGCACCCCGTATTGGGTGAGGTATATAATAATCTACATTTCATGTGATTTCAGCAAATTTAAGCAAATGGGAAATAGCAACGACTGTATTAAAGCCCGAAACCCCCTTCACCGATATACTCAACATGTTATGCGCTATAACGTTTAGGTTTGTTCTGCCACATTGGTTGATATGCGCTCAAATAAGACCTTTTTAATGTCGGCTGCTAGAATTTTGCACCCCGTATTCGATGAGGTATATAATAATCTACATTTCATGTGAGTTTCAGCACATTTAAAGCAAATGGGAAATCAGCAACGAATGTATAAACCCCCACCCCTTTCTATATACTCTAGACGTTATATGCGCCAAACGTTTAGGTTTGTTCTGGACATTGGTTGATATGCGCTCAAATAAGACCTTTTTATTGTCGGCTGCTAGAATTTTTGCACCCCGTATTCGATGAGGTATATAATAATCTACATTTCATGTGAGTTTCAGCACATTTAAAGCAAATGGGAAATCAGCAACGAATGTATTAAACCCCTACCCCTTTTATATACTCTAGACGTTATATGCGCCAAACGTTTAGGTTTGTTCTGGACATTGGTTGATATGCGCTCAAATAAGACCTTTTTAATGTCGGCTGCTAGAAATTTTGCACCCCGTATTCGATGAGGTATATAATAATCTACATTTCATGTGAGTTTCAGCACATTTAAAGCAAATGGGAAATCAGCAACGAATGTATAAACCCCCACCCCCTTCTATATACTCTAGACGTTATATGCGCCAAACGTTTAGGTTTGTTCTGGACATTGGTTGATATGCGCTCAAATAAGACCTTTTTATTGTCGGCTGCTAGAATTTTTGCACCCCGTATTGGATGAGGTATATAATAATCTACATTTCATGTGAGTTTCAGCAAATTTAAGGCAAATGGGAAATAGCAACGACTGTATTAAAGCCCGAAACCCCCTTCACCGATATACTCACATGTTATGCGCTAAACGTTTAGGTTTGTTCTGCCACATTGGTTGATATGCGCTCAAATAAGACCTTTTTAATGTCGGCTGCTAGAAATTTTGCACCCCGTATTCGATGAGGTATATAATAATCTACATTTCATGTGAGTTTCAGCACATTTAAAGCAAATGGGAAATCAGCAACGAATGTATAAACCCCCACCCCTTTCTATATACTCTAGACGTTATATGCGCCAAACGTTTAGGTTTGTTCTGGACATTGGTTGATATGCGCTCAAATAAGACCTTTTTAATGTCGGCTGCTAGAATTTTTGCACCCCGTATTCGATGAGGTATATAATAATCTACATTTCATGTGAGTTTCAGCACATTTAAAGCAAATGGGAAATCAGCAACGAATGTATAAACCCCTATCCCCTTTTATATACTCTAGACGTTATATGCGCCAAACGTTTAGGTTTGTTCTGGACATTGGTTGATATGCGCTCAAATAAGACCTTTTTAATGTCGGCTGCTAGAATTTTGCACCCCGTATTCGATGAGGTATATAATAATCTACATTTCATGTGAGTTTCAGCACATTTAAAGCAAATGGGAAATCAGCAACGAATGTATAAACCCCCACCCCCTTCTATATACTCTAGACGTTATATGCGCCAAACGTTTAGGTTTGTTCTGGACATTGGTTGATATGCGCTCAAATAAAACCTTTTTATTGTCGGCTGCTAGAATGTTTGCACCCCGTATTCGATGAGGTATATAATAATCTACATTTCATGTGAGTTTCAGCACATTTAAAGCAAATGGGAAATCAGCAACGAATGTATTAACCCCTACCCCTTTTTATATACTCTAGACGTTATATGCGCCAAACGTTTAGGTTTGTTCTGGACATTGGTTGATATGCGCTCAAATAAAACCTTTTTATTGTCGGCTGCTAGAATTTTTGCACCCCGTATTGGGTGAGGTATATAATAATCTACATTTCATGTGATTTTCAGCAAATTAAGGCAAATGGGAAATAGCGGCGACTGTATTAAAGCCCGAAACCCCCTTCACCGATATACTCAACATGTTATGCGCTATACGTTTAGGTTTGTTCTGCCACATTGGTTGATATGCGCTCAAATAAGACCTTTTTAATGTCGGCTGCTAGAAATTTTGCACCCCGTATTCGATGAGGTATATAATAATCTACATTTCATGTGAGTTTCAGCACATTTAAAGCAACTGGGAAATCAGCAACGAATGTATAAACCCCACCCCCTTCTATATACTCTAGACGTTATATGCGCCAAACGTTTAGGTTTGTTCTGGACATTGGTTGATATGCGCTCAAATAAAACATTTTATTGTCGGCTGCTAGAATGTTTGCACCCCGTATTCGATGAGGTATATAATAATCTACATTTCATGTGAGTTTCAGCACATTTAAAGCAAATGGGAAATCAGCAACGAATGTATTAACCCCTATCCCCTTTTATATACTCTAGACGTTATATGCGCCAAACGTTTAGGTTTGTTCTGGACATTGGTTGATATGCGCTCAAATAAGACCTTTTTATTGTCAGCTGCTAGAAATTTTGCACCCCGTATTGGGTGAGGTATATAATAATCTACATTTCATGTGATTTTCAGCAAATTAAGGCAAATGGGAAATAGCGGCGACTGTATTAAAGCCCGAAACCCCCTTCACCGATATACTCTACATGTTATGCGCTATACGTTTAGGTTTGTTCTGCCACATTGGTTGATATGCGCTCAAATAAAACCTTTTTAATGTCGGCTGCTAGAATGTTTGCACCCCGTATTCGATGAGGTATATAATAATCTACATTTCATGTGAGTTTCAGCACATTTAAAGCAAATGGGAAATCAGCAACGAATGTATTAACCCCATCCCCTTTTATATACTCTAGACGTTATATGCGCCAAACGTTTAGGTTTGTTCTGGACATTGGTTGATATGCGCTCAAATAAAACATTTTTATTGTCGGCTGCTAGAATTTTTGCACCCCGTATTGGGTGAGGTATATAATAATCTACATTTCATGTGATTTTCAGCAAATTTAAGGCAAATGGGAAATAGCGGCGACTGTATTAAAGCCCGAAACCCCTTCACCGATATACTCAACATGTTATGCGCTATACGTTTAGGTTTGTTCTGCCACATTGGTTGATATGCGCTCAAATAAGACCTTTTTAATGTCGGCTGCTAGAAATTTTGCACCCCGTATTCGATGAGGTATATAATAATCTACATTTCATGTGAGTTTCAGCACATTTAAAGCAAATGGGAAATCAGCAACGAATGTATAAACCCCACCCCCTTCTATATACTCTAGACGTTATATGCGCCAAACGTTTAGGTTTGTTCTGGACATTGGTTGATATGCGCTCAAATAAAACATTTTTATTGTCGGCTGCTAGAATGTTTGCACCCCGTATTCGATGAGGTATATAATAATCTACATTTCATGTGAGTTTCAGCACATTTAAAGCAAATGGGAAATCAGCAACGAATGTATTAACCCCTATCCCCTTTTATATACTCTAGACGTTATATGCGCCAAACGTTTAGGTTTGTTCTGGACATTGGTTGATATGCGCTCAAATAAAACATTTTTATTGTCAGCTGCTAGAAATTTTGCACCCCGTATTGGGTGAGGTATATAATAATCTACATTTCATGTGATTTTCAGCAAATTAAGGCAAATGGGAAATAGCGGCGACTGTATTAAAGCCCGAAACCCCCTTCACCGATATACTCTACATGTTATGCGCTATACGTTTAGGTTTGTTCTGCCACATTGGTTGATATGCGCTCAAATAAGACCTTTTTAAAGTCGGCTGCTAGAATTTTTGCACCCCGTATTCGATGAGGTATATAATAATCTACATTTCATGTGAGTTTAAGCACATTTAAAGCAAATGGGAAATCAGCAACGAATGTATAAACCCCCCCCCCTTCTTTATACTCTAGACGTTATATGCGCCAAACGTTTAGGTTTGTTCTGGACATTGGTTGATATGCGCTCAAATAAGACCTTTTTATTGTCGGCTGCTAGAATTTTGCACCCCGTATTGGGTGAGGTATATAATAATCTACATTTCATGTGATTTTCAGCAAATTTAAGGCAAATGGGAAATAGCGGCGACTGTATTAAAGCCCGAAACCCCCTTCACCGATATACTCAACATGTTATGCGCTAAACGTTTAGGTTTGTTCTGCCACATTGGTTGATATGCGCTCAAATAAGACCTTTTTAATGTCGGCTGCTAGAAATTTTGCACCCCGTATTCGATGAGGTATATAATAATCTACATTTCATGTGAGTTTCAGCACATTTAAAGCAACTGGGAAATCAGCAACGAATGTATAAACCCCCACCCCCTTCTATATACTCTAGACGTTATATGCGCCAAACGTTTAGGTTTGTTCTGGACATTGGTTGATATGCGCTCAAATAAAACATTTTTATTGTCGGCTGCTAGAATTTTTGCACCCCGTATTCGATGAGGTATATAATAATCTACATTTCATGTGATTTTCAGCAAATTTAAGCAAATGGGAAATCAGCAACGAATGTATTAAAGCCCGAAACCCCCTTCACCGATATACTCTAGACGTTATGCGCCAAACGTTTAGGTTTGTTCTGGACATTGGTTGATATGCGCTCAAATAAGACCTTTTTAATGTCGGCTGCTAGAATTTTGCACCCCGTATTCGATGAGGTATATAATAATCTACATTTCATGTGAGTTTCAGCACATTTAAAGCAAATGGGAAATAGCAACGAATGTATAAACCCCCACCCCTTTCTATATACTCTAGACGTTATATGCGCCAAACGTTTAGGTTTGTTCTGGACATTGGTTGATATGCGCTCAAATAAGACCTTTTTAATGTCGGCTGCTAGAATTTTTGCACCCCGTATTCGATGAGGTATATAATAATCTACATTTCATGTGAGTTTCAGCACATTTAAAGCAAATGGAAATCAGCAACGAATGTATAAACCCCCACCCCTTTTATATACTCTAGACGTTATATGCGCCAAACGTTTAGGTTTGTTCTGGACATTGGTTGATATGCGCTCAAATAAGACCTTTTTAATGTCGGCTGCTAGAATTTTGCACCCCGTATTCGATGAGGTATATAATAATCTACATTTCATGTGAGTTTCAGCACATTTAAAGCAAATGGGAAATCAGCAACGAATGTATTAACCCCTATCCCCTTTTATATACTCTAGACGTTATATGCGCCAAACGTTTAGGTTTGTTCTGGACATTGGTTGATATGCGCTCAAATAAAACCTTTTTATTGTCAGCTGCTAGAATTTTTGCACCCCGTATTGGGTGAGGTATATAATAATCTACATTTCATGTGATTTTCAGCAAATTTAAGGCAAATGGGAAATAGCGGCGACTGTATTAAAGCCCGAAACCCCCTTCACCGATATACTCAACATGTTATGCGCTATACGTTTAGGTTTGTTCTGCCACATTGGTTGATATGCGCTCAAATAAGACCTTTTTAATGTCGGCTGCTAGAAATTTTGCACCCCGTATTCGATGAGGTATATAATAATCTACATTTCATGTGAGTTTCAGCACATTTAAAGCAACTGGGAAATCAGCAACGAATGTATAAACCCCACCCCCTTCTATATACTCTAGACGTTATATGCGCCAAACGTTTAGGTTTGTTCTGGACATTGGTTGATATGCGCTCAAATAAAACATTTTTATTGTCGGCTGCTAGAATGTTTGCACCCCGTATTCGATGAGGTATATAATAATCTACATTTCATGTGAGTTTCAGCACATTTAAAGCAAATGGGAAATCAGCAACGAATGTATTAACCCCTATCCCCTTTTATATACTCTAGACGTTATATGCGCCAAACGTTTAGGTTTGTTCTGGACATTGGTTGATATGCGCTCAAATAAAACATTTTTATTGTCAGCTGCTAGAAATTTTGCACCCCGTATTGGGTGAGGTATATAATAATCTACATTTCATGTGATTTTCAGCAAATTAAGGCAAATGGGAAATAGCGGCGACTGTATTAAAGCCCGAAACCCCCTTCACCGATATACTCTACATGTTATGCGCTATACGTTTAGGTTTGTTCTGCCACATTGGTTGATATGCGCTCAAATAAGACCTTTTTATGTCGGCTGCTAGAAATTTTGCACCCCGTATTCGATGAGGTATATAATAATCTACATTTCATGTGAGTTTCAGCACATTTAAAGCAAATGGGAAATCAGCAACGAATGTATAAACCCCCACCCCTTCTATATACTCTAGACGTTATATGCGCCAAA
>NW_022145607.1:43515921-43620800 GCF_000002235.5 Strongylocentrotus purpuratus
ACCCTATACCCTAACCCTAACCCTAACCCTAACCCTACCCTAACCTAACCCTAACCCTAACCCTAACCCTAACCCTAACCCTAACCCTAACCCTAACCCTAACCCTAACCCTAACCCTACCCCTAACCCTAACCTACCCTAACCCTAACCCTAACCCTAACCCTAACCCTAACCCTAACCCTAACCCTAACCCTAACCCTAACCCTAACCCTAACCCTAACCCTAACCCTAAACCCTAACCCTAACCCTACCCTAACCTAACCCTAACCCTAACCCTAACCCTAACCCTAACCCTACCCTAACCCTAACCCTAACCCTAACCCTAACCCTAACCCTAACCCTAACCCTAACCCTAACCCTAACCTAACCCTAACCCTAACCCTAACCCTAAAACCCTAACCCTAACCCTAACCCTAACCCTAACCCTAACCCTAACCCTAACCCTAACCTAACCCTAACCCTAACCCTAACCCTAACCCTAACCCTAACCCTAACCCTAACCCTAACCCTAACCCTAACCCTAACCCTAACCCTAACCCTAACCCTAACCTAACCCTAACCCTAACCCTAACCCTAACCCTAACCACCTAACCCTAACCCTAACCCTAACCCTAACCCTAACCCTAACCCTAACCCTAACCCTAACCCTAACCCTAACCCTAACCCTAACCCTACCCTAACCCTAACCCTAACCCTAACCCTAACCCTAACCCTAACCCTAACCCTAACCCTAACCCTAACCCTAACCCTAACCCTAACCCTAACCCTAACCCTAACCCTACCCCTAACCCTAACCCTAACCCTAACCCTAACCCTAACCCTAACCCTAACCCTAACCCTAACCCTAACCCTAACCCTAACCCTAACCCTAACCCTAACCCTAACCCTAACCCTAACCCTAACCCTAACCCTAACCCTAACCCTAACCCTAACCCTAACCCTAACCCTAACCCTAAACCCTAACCCTAACCCTAACCCTAACCCTAACCCTAACCCTAACCCTAACCCTAACCCTAACCCTAACCCTAACCCTAACCCTAACCCTAACCCTAACCCTAACCCTAACCCTAACCCTAACCCTAACCCTAACCCTAACCCTAACCCTAACCCTAACCCTAACCCTAACCCTAACCCTAACCCTAACCCTAACCCTAACCCTAACCCTAACCCTAACCCTAACCCTAACCCTAACCCTAACCCTAACCCTAACCCTAACCCTAACCCTAACCCTAACCCTAACCCTAACCCTAACCCTAACCCTAACCCTAACCCTAACCCTAACCCTAACCCTAACCCTAACCCTAACCCTAACCCTAACCCTAACCCTAACCCTAACCCTAACCCTAACCCTAACCCTAACCCTAACCCTAACCCTAACCCTAACCCTAACCCTAACCCTAACCCTAACCCTAACCCTAACCCTAACCCTAACCCTAACCCTAACCCTAACCCTAACCCTAACCCTAACCCTAACCCTAACCCTAACCCTAACCCTAACCCTAACCCTAACCCTAACCCTAACCCTAACCCTAACCCTAACCCTAACCCTAACCCTAACCCTAACCCTAACCCTAACCCTAACCCTAACCCTAACCCTAACCCTAACCCTAACCCTAACCCTAACCCTAACCCTAACCCTAACCCTAACCCTAACCCTAACCCTAACCCTAACCCTAACCCTAACCCTAACCCTAACCCTAACCCTAACCCTAACCCTAACCCTAACCCTAACCCTAACCCTAACCCTAACCCTAACCCTAACCCTAACCCTAACCCTAACCCTAACCCTAACCCTAACCCTAACCCTAACCCTAACCCTAACCCTAACCCTAACCCTAACCCTAACCCTAACCCTAACCCTAACCCTAACCCTAACCCTAACCCTAACCCTAACCCTAACCCTAACCCTAACCCTAACCCTAACCCTAACCCTAACCCTAACCCTAACCCTAACCCTAACCCTAACCCTAACCCTAACCCTAACCCTAACCCTAACCCTAACCCTAACCCTAACCCTAACCCTAACCCTAACCCTAACCCTAACCCTAACCCTAACCCTAACCCTAACCCTAACCCTAACCCTAACCCTAACCCTAACCCTAACCCTAACCCTAACCCTAACCCTAACCCTAACCCTAACCCTAACCCTAACCCTAACCCTAACCCTAACCCTAACCCTAACCCTAACCCTAACCCTAACCCTAACCCTAACCCTAACCCTAACCCTAACCCTAACCCTAACCCTAACCCTAACCCTAACCCTAACCCTAACCCTAACCCTAACCCTAACCCTAACCCTAACCCTAACCCTAACCCTAACCCTAACCCTAACCCTAACCCTAACCCTAACCCTAACCCTAACCCTAACCCTAACCCTAACCCTAACCCTAACCCTAACCCTAACCCTAACCCTAACCCTAACCCTAACCCTAATTAGATTCATAGAATCAGTCTTTTTTTTTATAATTGCTTCTAATTTAGTTATCCTTGGTCGATTTCCTTCGGGTTTTTTAAGGTGGACTCTTAGATAGTTGGGCTTTCATCTAACATGAGTATCGCGGCGGAATAATGCTCGTCCGGTAATTAAATTGACCTTGAACTCTAAAGGTGCCTCGGTGTAACTTTTGGGGGCCGGTGTATGTCCTACACACTGTTTTGGAAAATGTCATTAGCTCACTCAATTCTTCATCGATTTTGTTCATTTTTTTTTTAAATGAAAGCTATTTAGTTGCTTAATTTTCACAGATCTGCTTTTTAAATTTCAAATATGGAAAAGTGTTGAAAATGGTACTTTAGTAAAATGTACTTACCCTTTGGTACCTTTGCTGGTTCATAGGGTTCAATACCCCTATTAAACTCAAGGATTTTGCTAGATAGCGGTTGGGGCCACTAACTCCTAAGCCCTGATGGTTTTTTTCTTTAAACTAGCACTTTAAAAAATGATTTATTCATTTCTCCAAAAAATGAAGTAAAACTGAGTTTAACAATTGACTAGATGAATTTTTGTTTGAGATGATGAAAAGGTCAGACTAATCGAGGACCTTATAAATTTAAATAAAATATGCACTGCTTAGTGCATCTTATCATGAGCATATCCTGAAAAAATTAGCAAAATTGGTTAATTATTTAATTAATTACAAGCAATTTAAAAAAAAAAGTTTAGGACGGTATTTCTCGAAATTCGCTTTTTTGCAAATTTTCAATTAGTCTTTTGGGGCTGAAATTTGAAGATATGACTTGGGGGCTGCTTTAATTTTAACATTTAAACCCTTTTTAACATTAAATATTCATTCGTTTCTTATTTTTTAATCATAAAACCAAAATATTAGCAAACAAAAATACCCCCCGAAATACGAAAAATCTAATATTCACCATAGGTTTGTACAGTGTAGGCCAAAAAATAGGTGCTCTACAAAAGTTCTTTAAAAAAACATTTTTACATTGAAGCCACAGAATATACCATACTCAAATTGATCTTTGATAATCCAGGCCTACTTTCCTGCAATTGGTTTTTTATTAATTGTTATGCTTTTTCCTTAAAAGTGATACAAAAATTAATTTTTCCCATCAATTCCCGCCATTGGTACTTTTCTCACGTAGAGGGAGCTTCACACAATAACAAACGAATCAAAGTAACAGTAGAAACTAAACAAACAAAAGTAGATTCATTCCAGCGGGCAGTGAGCTCTTATTATTCATTTAAATGGTGAGTTTTTAAATGTATTGTGCCCTATATTTATCTGACTGTCCATTTATACTAATTTAGACTTTAATCAATCCACTTTCTCTCGATAGGTCATGAAATTGTACACAACTTTGTGAGATATGCAACTTTGCGTGAACAACAAGCACTCCCCCCTAAACACAGGTAGGCTGTCGGCCGAAACTCCAGGCCTGGCATTAGGCCTCTGCCTGGTATGACTCTGACTGTGAAGCATATAGATCTTATATCAATTAGTCTACTTGTTAGATGCCCAAAAGAATAATTGCAATAAGCCATAAGGTAAGTAGGACTACACTTTATTGTGTTATTGTGCTAATACTGAATGCCCATGATATCGCAGCTTCGGACGTCGGTACGTACAGTATCGGCATGTTCTAGATCTAGGCTTATTTTTTGTATTTCTCATTTCTTGGCATTGATACTGCACATACAGAATGCAAAGACATGCACGATAATAAAGAGAGCTTTCCTGACCTAGCATGTGCAAGGGAAAATTAAAAATAAGCCTCGTTTTGTTGCATTATTGTGCGAATACTGATTGTCAATGATTATCGCAGCATCAGTACAGCACCTGCAGGTTTAAGATTCACCCCCCTTATTTTTTGTATTTCTCATTTGTTGGCATTGACAGTTCACATATAGAATGCAAAGACATGCACGATAATAAAAAGAGATTTCCTGACCTAGCATATGCAAGGGAAAATCAAAAATAAGCCTCGGTTTGTTGCATTATTGTGCGAATACTGATTGTCCATGATTATCGCAGCATCTGCACACCACCAGCATGCATGTTTCAGATTCACCCCCCTTATATTTTGTATTTCTCATTTGTTGGCATTGACACTTCACATATCAAATGCAAAGACATGTACGATAATAAAGATAGCTTTCCTGTCCTAGTATTTGCAAGGAAAAATTCAAAAAAGGCATATGAAGGCTACGTTAATGCGCGAATACAGAATGTTCATGTTCAGCATCCGTATAGCATCGACATGTTGAAGATCCACCCCCCCCCCCCCTTATTTTTTTGATGTCGCATTTGTTGGCATTGACATTTACACATGAAATGTAAAGACATAAAACAGCCGTCCTGACCTAGCATATACAAGGAAAAATTCAAAAAAGATCTCTGATTGCTGTTATGGTGCATAAAAGTTGTCAGCGTCACTAAACATAGGACATTTTCTAATTCCCCCCCCCCCCTCCCCCTTATTGTGCTTCAATTCTTTGTTCTACCCAATTTGATGTTTCTAGTGGTCAATTCATTAGAAATGAGTGGAGCCTAAGCCTACTACTTAGGCCAAAGCTAAGTAGGCCTAGCAGAAACTCACGCCGTTCCGATTGAGTACATATAACGGAGTGACACCTGAAATCAGAGTAATCACGTGATCGGAATATTTTACCTCGCCACTAAAATCCCAGGTGGACCTAGCAGTCCCACATTACTTTGCGGTGCCTTAGGCATGATCGATGCAAACTTATTCACAACCTTTTAACCCACTAAATCGGAGCAGTGTATTTATCCGGATAATACGCGTAGATAGAAACTGCCCATTCCCTGGTACTATATGCTATTTTCCGGAAAACAAATGAAACGGATAATTTCATTAAAACTAATAGAAACATGCTGTTTGTGTTCCTTCTTGCTATCACAATCTCCTCTTTCTTTTATCGTGTCTTCATTTCCTTCTCAATTGTCATTGTCCCTCATATTGCATTCTCTATCTCAAATGTCACTTTTCCTCATATTGTTTTCCTCAGAAAATTCATGCAAAGGACCTGGAAAATCTGCAGAAATAAACCCTAGGACTACTCTGACCAACGGAGGTTGGTGGTTTGGCAGTTGAAGGCTTAAGAAACTTGCTGACCATCCTGGGTACAACCCCAACAGTCAATGCCTCTAGCTACGACAGGCACATAGCCACTTTTAAATCGATATCTCAAGAGGTTAGCCACCAGCCTGGTATTTTATTCATTACATTTTTGTTTTTTTCCCAAATTTACTCTAAAATAGTATGCTTAAGTTGTGGTCAATAGACAGTAAAGAACATGTTCATCAATTTCTCTTCTTGTCATAATGGTTGAAATGCCTGAGTGAACTTTAAATGAACTTGTATTTATTACATAGTCTTGTTCTTTTGTAACTTTGCAGACCAGCGATGAACACATGAAGAGGGCGGCGGTATGCCTACAACAAAGGGCAATGGACAAGGACCCGACCATCAGGTAAAATGACCGTGTGGACATCACCTCTACTACCAACCTATCTGTTCTTCTTTACTACTTCTACTACCTCCACTACCACACTATCCGTTCTCCCTTGCTCCCCTTCCTCTTCCATTCTCACCAGATCTGTCAATCATTAAATATCTTAATATTTCTCACCCCTCCCTCATTTTTCTTTTTTTCTCTCCTGAATGGACAATGCTCTTCCCTACTTCTATTACTACCTCTACTACCACCCTACCTGCTCTTCCTTACTACTTCTACTACCTCTACTACCACCCTACCCATTCTCCCTCACTCCCCTCCCTGTTTCATTCTCACCGGATCTGTCAATCATTAAATATCTTAATATTTCTTACCCTCCCTCATCTGTCTTTCTTTCTCTCTCCTGAATGGACAATGCTCTTCCTTACTTTTATTACTACCTCTGCTACCACCCTACCTGCTCTTCCTGACTACTTCTACTTCCACTTTCCCTCATCATGTTCCCTCTTTCTATAACCATCTCCACGTTCTCTGTCTTTATTATCACCCTCCCCCCTTTCTATTGCATTCTCTATCTCAACTGCCACTTTCCATCATATTGGTTTCACTCACTATCTCAATTTCAACTTTCCCTGTGTTTTTGTTCTCTCTCTCTCTCTCTCTCTCAAGTGCATTTCATCTCATATTTCATACTACCCTACCTGCTCTTCCTTACTACTTCTACTTCCACTTCCACTTTCCCTCATCATGTTCCCTCTTTCTATCTCCATCCCCACTTTCTCTGTCTTTATTATCATTTCCCCCCTTTTATTGCATTCTCTATCTCAACTGCCACTTTCCATCATATTGGTTTCACTCACTATCTCAATTTTAACTTTCCCTGTGTTTTTGTTCTCTCTCTCTCTCTCTCTCTCTCAAGTGCATTTCATCTCATATTTCATACTACCCTACCTGCTCTTCCTTACTACTTCTACTTCCACTTTCCCTCATCATGTTCCCTCTTTCTATCTCCATCCCCACTTTCTCTGTCTTTATTATCATTTCCCCCCTTTTATTGCATTCTCTATCTCAACTGCCACTTTCCATCATATTAGTTTCACTCACTATCTCAATTTTAACTTTCCCTGTCTTTTTGTTCTCTCTCAAGTGCATTTTATCTCATATTTCATACTGTGAAATTGAAATTAAGGACTGGAATTACAAGCAATGATGTGAAACGTTCGTTACGGTTTAAGAAAATACATTTAATCTTTTGCATTCCTAAAGTGCAAATTCTTTTAAATATATATGACACAAACTGCTATTATTAATTAACTTTAATATATAGGTTCATGTGTGTTGTAAACTCTTTTTTATTTTACTTGGGTGGGTTCGAGTCCCGCGAAGCTGTTTATAACACGAGAGCTTTCATGGTGCCAGTACAATATAATTGGGTTATATACACATCCCCTTATACAATATACACACACACACTCGTCAGCCTCATCGGGTATAGGGCTAATACTTATGCACTGTAATTTAAAATTATACATTTTTTAAAGCTTCCAATAGAAGTACAGATTTCCTCATAGTTTCAGGTAAATCGTTCCAAAGCTTAGGACCGGTAAAACGGGTATTCTTTTTAAAAATATGTTAATAGTGTAAAGGAATATATATTTAATATAATACACATAAGGAAAATCGAGCATATGACAGTGCGGCATGTCACTAATCGAAATACAGCCCATGTTATGCATATAACTGTTTCATGAAACAGTACAAAAGTTCAAAAATGCCATAACTCAATCATTTTTACGTCCAATGTAGATAATTATGATTTTTTGATTTGACTCAACTCATATTTAGTTCGGACATAATACAAAACTCTCTCCTATGTCCTGCTCAAAGTGTTTTATTAATGACAATTGAAGGTTTTTATTGATACAATTGTACCTTCATATTCATAAAAAGCATATCATAATCATCATGTAAAAAGTAAAAGAACAAGAATAGAAAGAAGAATCACAAAAACTACTTTAACAAAACATTCAGACTTACTGACAAGTGTGCACTGCCATTTCTTAAACATTTCATTAGAATATCAACAGCTGGATAGAAAAAGGTGACATGCCTTGCATAGGCGTTGTGAGGGATATTACATTAAGAAAGCAACTGAGAAAAAAGAAAGATGAATGAAATAGTTGATGATCTACATAGACGTAGATTTTGTTTGAGCTTTTATTGCATTGCGGACTCTGTCCCTCACTTGGAGAAATGATCGGTTAGAGAGGCAACATGCTACTTTTTTATTTTGTTTAACTATGTCCCTCACCACGCCTATGCGAGGCATGTCACCCTTTTCTATCCAGCTCTGGAAAAGCTTCTGGACTGCCTCCTTCTCTTCCTGGGTGAATTTTACCCTCGCCGCTTGATCGCTGGTACTGCAGAACTATCATGGAGAAAGAGAGGAGAGGGGGATGAAAGACATCAAGAAATGAATTGTGAAACAATTTGACCCATAATAACAGAGTTGCACATTTAAAAAATAACACCAATAAGCAAGTATTTCAGACAATTCAGCAAATTATTGTATAGATGTCTAACACTATTCCATCACAGTTTTAAAATGACATTGATGAAATTCTGAACAAGTCTAACATTACCTGTCAAAGAAAGGAGCTAAAAGGGCTGCAATTGCCATTTAAATGCGTTACATACCAGGGATGATGATCCAGCTGACACACTAACGGATGATGTGTCTGGTAGTAGCGGGATTGGATGCTCATTATGTTGGGGTAGTTTTTTGCACTTCACCCTCAGTTTTTTGGTGCTGGTGGTCGAGCACTATTATGGAGAAAGATTAGGGGGGGGTGAAAGAAATAAAGAAAAGAATTGTGAATTGCACATTTTAAAAAAAGCATTAATAAGCAAATATTTCAAACAATTCAGCAAATTATTGTATAGATGTCTAACCCTATTCCATCACAATTTTGAAATGTCATTAATGAATCTTTAACCAAGTCTGAAAATACCGTCAAGGAAAGCAACTAAAAGGTCTGCAATTGTAATTTAAATGTGTTTCATAGAATAGAATAGAATTTATTGACTCATTCGACCCCCTTCTGGGGTATGAGAGTACAACACATGTACATATCATGATAATGATACATAATAAAGAATACAAACATAGCTTAATAATACAAAGAATACAGAATACAACAAAACAACATAAATAGTGTAACGCCCCTATCAGGGAAGGGGAGCTAGAATAATAAAATGAAGAGAAGAAAACAGTTACTTGTGGTGTAATTGGTGTCAGCATGTAGAATTACTTTTATTACTCTTAATACCATCGCAATAAGCAAGAATAATCATGAATAAGAGTAATCAAATATCAACGGCGATCATGAACACATGTTCATGCTTCAGTTTTATACATTAAAACTATATCACATCGATCTGCAATAGCCAGATCTTCTCTCATAACAAAACCTAATCTAACTTCTAACTAAGTATATAAACAGCTTACAATAATACAGTTTTAGTTAATTCTAACTAAACTTTCGTGGCTTAAATACCACAGGTAAAATATAAGGTTGAATTCCATTTCTAACAAATTCAATTAATAGTTAACTTAGTATCCCATCTTTGAATACACGTGTTGCAATTCTGGTAACTATATGATGCACTCATATATCTGTTCATCTATTAAAGGTTTAGCATAGAATATATTCTACTATATATAATCCTTTCGTTTTAAGAACCAAGCAATTCCAAATTACTGGTGCATCCGCAACATAATAAGTCAAGATAAAACTATACATTCTACAAATATACAACTACATGTATAACAGTTTTACGTTGTCTCAAAACCCACAAGGACAATTAAATACATGTAATGATTGTATAAATCATCTGAAAATAAACTTAAGATTTAATAAACGAATATATGCATGAGCTTTAGAGAAACTGATTTCTACCAAACTGGTGAGATAAAGCATCTTGCCGAAACTTCTGCTGGGTTTGCCTAATTCTCAATTATTCTACAATTCAGACCACTGAAGTTGCCTTCTCTAACATAACTAATAAATTACTAAGCTCGTTGCTCTATTGTAGTATCATGGTTACAAAATACACATGTACAATATAATAATATATAATCAAACTCATTAAATGTGTGCTTCGATTATTAATCAATCAATAACTGCACTATTATATAATATAACAAACTACATCTTTTAAATGGGTCTGCGCCTAATTAGACTTCTATCGCTGGTGGAGGAGCGAAACTCTATTTACCAAACTGTTTAGATGTAGCTTATCAGAGAGGCGAATAAATCCCTCTCTTAGAACAAAGGTCCTATTTACATCTAATCTATACACAACTTGGGTACCATGTTTACACTTCACGACAGTAAGTCTATGCAAGTGGCTACAATATACAGGCTTGCATATATGTTTAACCCACTAGCTGTGAAATGGGTATATATATCCACATACACTACCATTTCATGAGACGTTCATTCACATCATACAAATCATCCTATTCTTCTACTGATTCTATACCTTCTAACGCATGATAATAAAACATTGAAATAGTACACACTTATATGTACTTGCAAAACTCATTAATTCATTATACTGTTTAGTAACAATATCCTGGCGATATATATATATATATCTGAACACAAAAGTACATCAGCATTAGCGTACTCGCTGAACTAAGTTTAGTGCACCATCACAGTCACAAAGCTATCTTCATATTTCATCCCTAAAAGTCCATATATTCCTGATATGGAATATATTAATATTAAGAGGGTGATACATGACATTAATGATAACAATTACATATACAGTTAATAATAAGATATAAAATATAAATGAGAATAAGCTTACCTAGAATAATAAAATGAAGAGAAGAAAACAGTTACTTGTGGTGTAATTGGTGTCAGCATTTGGAATGACACATGGCATCCCCAGCACTCTGTTCCTTTGTTTCTCCTCATCAATTAAGATGTCTAGGACTCTTTTGGCCAACTATATATTCTATTATAAGTCACTGATTTAGGAGTGAATTATAATTAACAAAAAATTTGAAGGGGGGGGGGGGCATAATTTATCCAAAACAATCAAATCTGTTGGGCCTGATCACAATAGGAATGATCTAAACCTAGCCTATGCTAAACATAAATACAATATTATACAATATGGAAAGCATACCAGGGATGAAGATCCTGTGGACCCACAAACCGATGGTGGGCGTGGCAGTTGCAGGACTGGGTGCTCCTTATTTCAAACAGATCTATACCGTGGTCACTTAGGTTATTGTTACAAAGAAATTAAAAGCCTTGTTCTAAACTGGATCCAGAACAACAATTCTAAATTGTCCTCTTATGTCTCTAAACAAGTGCCTTATACTCAATTAGTTTATCTTTGAGTTCTCTGCCAATTCTGAGGAGATGTCCTCTTTACTTTCAACATTTGTATCTGTATCAGAAACGTGCATGTTGAATGCTATAGAACCAAATGATATTGTACTGGCACCATGAAAGCTCTTGTGCTAAAAACAGCTTCGCGGGATTCGAACCCACCCAAGTACAAAACAAAAAGATTTTACAGCATACATGTAGCTATTCAAGTTCAGTAATCATATCACTTTGTGTCATATGTATGAAACATAAGAGGAGATGATAGAAGGACAATAAAGAATAATGAGAGGAGAGATAGAAGAAAAACAATGAATAACATAAGAGAAGATGATCAATAGAAGGAAAATACAGAATAATAAGAGGAAAGAGAGAAGAAAAACAATGAATAACATAAAAGAAGATGATCAATAGAAGGAAACTACAGAATAATAAGAGGAAAGAGAGAAGAAAAACAATGAATAACACAAGAGAAGATGATCAATAGAAGGAAAATATAGAATAATAAGAGGAAAGAGAGAAAAAAACAATGAATAACATAAGAGAAAATGATCAATAGAAGGAAACTACAGAATAATAAGAGGAAAGAGAGAAGAAAAACAATGAATAACATAAGAGAAGATGATCAATAGAAGGAAAATATAGAATAATAAGAGGAAAGAGAGAAGAAAAACAATGAATAACATAAAAGAAGATGATCAATAGAAGGAAACTACAGAATAATAAGAGGAAAGAGAGAAGAAAAACAATGAATAACATAAGAGAAAATGATCAATAGAAGGAAAATATAGAATAATGAGAGGAGAGATAGAAGAAAAACAATGAATAACATAAGAGAAGATGATCAATAGAAGGAAAATATAGAATAATAATAGGAAAGAGAGAAGAAAAACAATGAATAACACAAGAGAAGATGATCAATAGAAGGAAAATATAGAATAATGAGAGGAAAGAGAGAAGAAAAACAATGAATAACACAAGAGAAGATGATCAATAGAAGGAAAATATAGAATAATGAGAGGAAAGAGAGAAGAAAAACAATGAATAACACAAGAGAAGATGATCAATAGAAGGAAAATATAGAATAATGAGAGGAAAGAGAGAAGAAAAACAATGAATAACATAAGAGAAAATGATCAATAGAAGGAAACTACAGAATAATAAGAGGAAAGAGAGAAGAAAAACAATGAATAACATAAGAGAAGATGATCAATAGAAGGAAAATATAGAATAATAAGAGGAAAGAGAGAAGAAAAACAATGAATAACATAAAAGAAGATGATCAATAGAAGGAAAATATAGAATAATAATAGGAAAGAGAGAAGAAAAACAATGAATAACACAAGAGAAGATGATCAATAGAAGGAAAATATAGAATAATAAGAGGAAAGAGAGAAGAAAAACAATGAATAACATAAGAGAAGATGATCAATAGAAGGAAAATACAGAATAATAAGAGGAAAGAGAGAAGAAAAACAATGAATAACATAAGAGAAGATGATCAATAGAAGGAAACTACAGAATAATAAGAGGAAAGAGAGAAGAAAAACAATGAATAACATAAGAGAAAATGATCAATAGAAGGAAAATATAGAATAATGAGAGGAGAGATAGAAGAAAAACAATGAATAACATAAGAGAAGATGATCAATAGAAGGAAAATATAGAATAATAATAGGAAAGAGAGAAGAAAAACAATGAATAACACAAGAGAAGATGATCAATAGAAGGAAAATATAGAATAATGAGAGGAAAGAGAGAAGAAAAACAATGAATAACACAAGAGAAGATGATCAATAGAAGGAAAATATAGAATAATAAGAGGAAAGAGAGAAGAAAAACAATGAATAACACAAGAGAAGATGATCAATAGAAGGAAAATACAGAATAATAAGAGGAAAGAGAGAAGAAAAACAATGAATAACATAAGAGAAGATGATCAATAGAAGGAAAATACAGAATAATAAGAGGAAAGAGAGAAGAAAAACAATGAATAACATAAGAGAAGATGATCAATAGAAGGAAAATATAGAATAATAAGAGGAAAGAGAGAAGAAAAACAATGAATAACATAAGAGAAAATGATCAATAGAAGGAAACTACAGAATAATAAGAGGAAAGAGAGAAGAAAAACAATGAATAACACAAGAGAAGATGATCAATAGAAGGAAAATATAGAATAATAAGAGGAAAGAGAGAAGAAAAACAATGAATAACATAAGAGAAAATGATCAATAGAAGGAAAATATAGAATAATGAGAGGAGAGATAGAAGAAAAACAATGAATAACATAAGAGAAGATGATCAATAGAAGGAAAATATAGAATAATGAGAGGAGAGATAGAAGAAAAACAATGAATAACATAAGAGAAGATGATCAATAGAAGGAAAATATAGAATAATAATAGGAAAGAGAGAAGAAAAACAATGAATAACATAAGAGAAGATGATCAATAGAAGGAAAATATAGAATAATAAGAGGAAAGAGAGAAGAAAAACAATGAATAACATAAGAGAAAATGATCGAAAGTATTATAGTTTAAGATGGCCTCAGAAAGATTGTACAATAGAATAGTAGTGTACAAAACCGGTTTCTATGAGAGTATGTACATATGGTATATTGCATACAGCTTCTTGTAAGTATAGTGGCCTTGGAGGCCTGTTGCCATGACCACCTTTAATGGAATGTGGGGTTAATTGAATGGGTCAAATAGCTCACTGTGAGAATTGGCACTAACAGTATATTAGCATGTGTGGCTACAAAACCTCAGAAGTCGCAAATGAAGACTCGTTTTGAAATGCTCGTAGCTCTGTTATAAAATGAGATTTTCAAATGATTGTTTTTGTTTTGAAGAGTTAAAAGTTAAAATCACGGAAATATCATCTTTATTTTTTCAAAAAAGTGGGAAAAAATTATAAAAATCAGTAGTTAGAACGATGACTTTTTTTTGGAAATTTGAAGTTTTGATTTTCGTCTTAAATTCCACAATTTTTTCCGAAGGCCCCAAAAGTAGCTAAAAATTATGAAAGGAAATTTATTAAGCTTTAAAAATATGGTAAAATAGTAACTTGAGGACTTTTAGATGGGTCAGCAGCCAGCTAAATACATACCGATGTCGATTAACTTTTGGAGTGGAAGTTGCTCGCATCGTTCGTAAGCTCGGACCCTCTGTCCGTACAAAATGGCGACATTTTACATTTTGAAATCTTCGTATTTGCCCACAAAACGTCCTCTTATCCTTACAATAAGGATAGACTCCCCTTAAATTAGTATGGATACGATCACTTCTTAATACTCTTTAATTATATTTACACATGTGCGATAATAAGTCGTCATTCCTTGTTCCTAAATATACATCGGTCCCATGTGTCCAGTTTCGTGTATGTATTACCTCTGCCCATTGTTCGACGTCAACCTACACGTCGCTCATATATAACCCTATAAGAAATGTATAAACAAATGAAGCAATTAATTATAATTGAAATATTAGCAAGTGTAATTGATGGAGCACATGTTGAGGTCGATGTAGTTGATGGACACCTTATACTAAGATTTTCTATAGAATTAACATATCGCAGTGGCTAGTATATTAAAGTCGTTAAAAAAAACCCATAAAATTAGAACAAAAAATGGTGTCAAACTAAATTGTGTATCTTATCAAGTGCACCAGAAGGCAGAACTTTAACAACGAGGGGCCGTTACTCAAAACCATCACTAAGTTTAGTTTGTAGACATCCTTGAGAAACGAATGTTAATTCTGTATCATACATTTCAATAGGACGTCCACGAAGTTGGAGTTAATGACGGTTTTGCGTAATCATCCAATTGAAACGGCTAAATACTTGGCAAGGGAGATCGCCCTTTCAAGTTTTTCTGCTGGAAACAAAACATATCGCAGGGCCTTTTTGTCGAAAAAACATAACTGTCAAAAATAAATGGGTCAATCTAAATTTTGTATCATACCAAATGCACCACACATTGAAAAGTATCATTTGTTTCAAGTTGAACACCTAATGAAGGGTGTTCAGCTTGAAACAAATGAGATTAGTCAAGCAATTTAATGTTTGCTACGTGGATGGACACCGTAAACAATGATATTCAAGTGTACTTAACATATCGCAGGGGCTTTTTGTCGATAAAAAACAAAACGTAAGAAAATAAATAGGGTCAATCTAAATTTTGTATCATACCAAATGCATCACTTTTCTTCACCAGATAACAGCCGAATGCTAGGCCAGGAGTTGTGGAGCAAATTGCCATAGGTTTTCCACTCAAAACAAATGAGATTTTTCAATCAATTTCATCTTTGCCAAGTGGATGGATACCGTAAACAAAAACTTTCATTTGTACTCAACATATTGAAGTGGCTCTTTTTGGATAAAAAGTATGAAATAAGAAAATAAGTGGGGTCAATCTAAATTGCTTACCATGTCATTGCACGTCATTGCATACCAGAAAACAGCCGAATACCAGGCCAGTACTTCAGGCGGAAAAGTGCCTCGGTCAAATGAGATTTGTCAAGCAATTTAATGTTTGCTACGTGGATGGACACCGTAAACAATGATATTCAAGTGTACTTAACATATCGCAGGGGCTTTTTGTCGATAAAAAACAAAACGTAAGAAAATAAATGGGGTCAATCTAAATTTTGTATCATACCAAATGCATCACTTTTCTTCACCAGATAACAGCCGAATGCTAGGCCAGGAGTTGTGGAGCAAATTGCCATAGGTTTTCCACTCAAAACAAATGAGATTTTTCAATCAATTTCATCTTTGCCAAGTGGATGGATACCGTAAACAAAAACTTTCATTTGTACTCAACATATTGAAGTGGCTCTTTTTGGATAAAAAGTATGAAATAAGAAAATAAGTGGGGTCAATCTAAATTGCTTACCATGTCATTGCACGTCATTGTATACCAGAATACAGCCGAATACCAGGCCAGTACTTCAGGCGGAAAAGTGCCTCGGTCAAATGCCCTGTCAGTGGTGGTCAGGAACAAAGCTATTTAACGGTGATGGCACAGATCGGCAACAGCACCCTGAATTTTTTTGAATCGGTTTTCGTAGTAAATCGACAAAAATGCTGATATTTTGTTATTCAAAATACAAAATCGAATATGCAAACACTTATAGATTGATGAATCTATAAGGAATTGATATCTTTCATTCATGAAGAACAAAACGATTGCAATTCTAAGATAAAAGGGATTAAAGTGAAAGAAAAAGGTCCTAAATCAGACAAGTTTCGGTAAATTTTACCCAAAAAAAACATTGGACACTAAAAACCGTCATATTTCACTAAAAACTAATTATTTTCAAACAAAACGTAAGTAAATGGTAAAATAGAAGTTAAATATCGTTTCTTACCTGTAAAAACCAATGGGCAGCCCATAACTTTGAAGGAAATCTACTTTTAAGAGGAGTAAAATGAAAAGGAGCCAACATGTCGGTTTTAGGGTAGCATGTAGCTTTACGGGCGCCGAGCTGTAGATAATAGGACGCCATCTGTGGCTTTTCAGACGCCATTGTAGAAACTCAGACGCCAATTGTAGGTTTTCAGATGCCACTGTAGATACTCAGACGCCAATTGTATATTTTTAGAAGCCATGTATTTTCTCGGGCGCCAAGAGGTAGTACAAAAATAACCCTAACCCTAACCCTAACCCTAACCCTAACCCTAACCCTAACCCTAACCCTAACCCTAACCCTAACCCTAACCCTAACCCTAACCCTAACCCTAACCCCCCCTAACCCCCCCCCCCCCCCCCCCCCCCCCCTAACCCTAACCCTAACCCTAACCCTAACCCTAACCCTAACCCTAACCCTAACCCTAACCCTAACCCTAACCCTAACCCTAACCCTAACCCTAACCCTAACCCTAACCCTAACCCTAACCCTAACCCTAACCCTAACCCTAACCCTAACCCTAACCCTAACCCTAACCCTAACCCTAACCCTAACCCTAACCCTAACCCTAACCCTAACCCTAACCCTAACCCTAACCCTAACCCTAACCCTAACCCTAACCCTAACCCTAACCCTAACCCTAACCCTAACCCTAACCCTAACCCTAACCCTAACCCTAACCCTAACCCTAACCCTAACCCTAACCCTAACCCTAACCCTAACCCTAACCCTAACCCTAACCCTAACCCTAACCCTAACCCTAACCCTAACCCTAACCCTAACCCTAACCCTAACCCTAACCCTAACCCTAACCCTAACCCTAACCCTAACCCTAACCCTAACCCTAACCCTAACCCTAACCCTAACCCTAACCCTAACCCTAACCCTAACCCTAACCCTAACCCTAACCCTAACCCTAACCCTAACCCTAACCCTAACCCTAACCCTAACCCTAACCCTAACCCTAACCCTAACCCTAACCCTAACCCTAACCCTAACCCTAACCCTAACCCTAACCCTAACCCTAACCCTAACCCTAACCCTAACCCTAACCCTAACCCTAACCCTAACCCTAACCCTAACCCTAACCCTAACCCTAACCCTAACCCTAACCCTAACCCTAACCCTAACCCTAACCCTAACCCTAACCCTAACCCTAACCCTAACCCTAACCCTAACCCTAACCCTAACCCTAAACCCTAACCCTAACCCTAACCCTAACCCTAACCCTAACCCTAACCCTAACCCTAACCCTAACCCTAACCCTAACCCTAACCCTAACCCTAACCCTAACCCTAACCCTAACCCTAACCCTAACCCTAACCCTAACCCTAACCCTAACCCTAACCCTAACCCTAACCCTAACCCTAACCCTAACCCTAACCCTAACCCTAACCCTAACCCTAACCCTAACCCTAACCCTAACCCTAACCCTAACCCTAACCCTAACCCTAACCCTAACCCTAACCCTAACCCTAACCCTAACCCTAACCCTAACCCTAACCCTAACCCTAACCCTAACCCTAACCCTAACCCTAACCCTAACCCTAACCCTAACCCTAACCCTAACCCTAACCCTAACCCTAACCCTAACCCTAACCCTAACCCTAACCCTAACCCTAACCCTAACCCTAACCCTAACCCTAACCCTAACCCTAACCCTAACCCTAACCCTAACCCTAACCCTAACCCTAACCCTAACCCTAACCCTAACCCTAACCCTAACCCTAACCCTAACCCTAACCCTAACCCTAACCCTAACCCTAACCCTAACCCTAACCCTAACCCTAACCCTAACCCTAACCCTAACCCTAACCCTAACCCTAACCCTAACCCTAACCCTAACCCTAACCCTAACCCTAACCCTAACCCTAACCCTAACCCTAACCCTAACCCTAACCCTAACCCTAACCCTAACCCTAACCCTAACCCTAACCCTAACCCTAACCCTAACCTAACCCTAACCCTAACCCTAACCCTAACCCTAACCCTAACCCTAACCCTAACCCTAACCCTAACCCTAACCCTAACCCTAACCCTAACCCTAACCCTAACCCCTAACCCTAACCCTAACCCTAACCCTAACCCTAACCCTAACCCTAACCCTAACCCTAACCCTAACCCTAACCCTAACCCTAACCCTAACCCTAACCCTAACCCCTAACCCTAACCCTAACCCTAACCCTAACCCTAACCCTAACCCTAACCCTAACCCTAACCCTAACCCTAACCCTAACCCTAACCCTAACCCTAACCCTAACCCTAACTCGCTGGCTTCAATTGGTTTCAATTGGATCCAATTGAAACTTACAGTTGGCATAAACTTAATTAGTTATAAGTTAATTAGCTCTTGCACTAATTATCGAAACCATCTCGGCAGCCGGTGGGTGGGCGGCCGGCTTCTTAGTAGTCACTAAGATATATTTCTTTATTGCTTGCAGCGAGGAGCCATTACGGTCCTTCAACTGAGTGCGTGAGCCGCATATCAACCAATGTCCAGAACAGTCTTAAACGTTTGGCGCATATAACGTCTAGAGTATATAGAAGGGGGTTGGGGTTAATACAATTGTTGCTGATTTCCCATTTGCGTTAAATGTGCTGAAACTCACATGAAATGTAGATTATTATATACCTCATCGAATACAGGGTGCAAAAATTGTAGCAGCCGACATTAAAAAGGTTTTATTTGAGCGCATATCAACCAATGTCCAGAACAAACTTAAACTTTTGGTTCATATAACGTCCAAAGTATATAGAAGGGGATGGGGGTTAATACATTCGTTGCTGATTTCCCATTTGCTTTAAATGTGCTGAAACTCATATGAAATGTAGATTATTATATACCTCATCGAATACAGGGTGCAAAAATTCTAGCAGCCGACATTAAAAAGGTCTTATTTAAGCGCATATCAACCAATGTCCATAACAAACTTAAACTTTTGGTGCATATAACGTCCAGAGAATATAGAAGGGGATGGGGGTTAATACATTCGTTGCTGATTTCACATTTGCTTTAAATGTGCTGAAACTTATATGAAATGTAGATTATTATATACCTCATCGACTACAGGGTGCAAAAATTCTAGCAGCCGACATTAAAAAGGTCTTATTTGAGCGCATATCAACCAATGTCCAGAACAAACCTAAACGTTTGGTGCACATAACGTCTAGAGTATATAAAATGGGATGGGGGTTAATACATTCGTTGCTGATTTCCCATTTGCGTTAAATGTGCTGAAACTCACATGAAATGTAGATTATTATATACCTCATCGAATACAGGGTGCAAAAATTCTAGCAGCCGACATTAAAAAGGTTTTATTTGAGCGCATATCAACCAATGTCCAGAACAAACTTAAACTTTTGGTGCATATAACGTCCAAAGTATATAGAAGGGGATGGGGGTTAATACATTCGTTGCTGATTTCCCATTTGCTTTAAATGTGCTGAAACTTATATGAAATGTAGATTATTATATACCTCATCGAATACAGGGTGCAAAAATTCTAGCAGCCGACATTAAAAAGGTCTTATTTGAGCGCATATCAACCAATGTCCAGAACAAACTTAAACTTTTGGTGCATATAACGTCCAAAGTATATAGAAGGGGATGGGGGTTAATACATTCATTGCTGATTTCCCATTTGCTTTAAATGTGCTGAAACTCACATGAAATGTAGATTATTATATACCTCATCGAATACAGGGTGCAAAAATTCTAGCAGTCGCCGCTATTTCCCATTTGCCTTAATTTTGCTGAAAATCACATGAAATGTAGATTATTATATACCTCATCCAATACGGGGTGCAAACATTCTAGCAGCTGACCATAAAAAGGTCTTATTTTAGCGCATATCAACCAATGTCCAGAACAAACCTAAACGTTTGGTGCAAATAACGTCAAGAGTATATAGAAGGGGGTGGGGGTTAATACACTCGTTGCTGATTTCCCATTTGCTTTAAATGTGCTGAAAATCACATGAAATGTAGATTATTATATACCTCATCCAATACGGGGTGCAAAAATTCTAGCAGCTGACAATAAAAAGGTCTTATTTGAGCGCATATCAACCAATGTCCAGAACAAACCTAAACGTTTGGTGCATATAACGTTTAGAGTATATAGAAGGGGGTGGGGGTTAATACACTCGTTGCTGATTTCCCATTTGCGTTAAATGTGCTGAAACTCACATGAAATGTAGATTATTATATACCTCATCGAATACAGGGTGCAAAAATTCTAGCAGCCGACATTAAAAAGGTTTTATTTGAGCGCATATCAACCAATGTCCAGAACAAACTTAAACTTTTGGTGCATATAACGTCCAAAGTATATAGAAGGGGATGGGGGTTAATACATTCGTTGCTGATTTCCCATTTGCTTTAAATGTGCTGAAACTTATATGAAATGTAGATTATTATATACCTCATCGAATACAGGGTGCAAAAATTCTAGCAGCCGACATTAAAAAGGTCTTATTTGAGCGCATATCAACCAATGTCCAGAACAAACTTAAACTTTTGGTGCATATAACGTCCAAAGTATATAGAAGGGGATGGGGGTTAATACATTCATTGCTGATTTCCCATTTGCTTTAAATGTGCTGAAACTCACATGAAATGTAGATTATTATATACCTCATCGAATACAGGGTGCAAAAATTCTAGCAGTCGCCGCTATTTCCCATTTGCCTTAATTTTGCTGAAAATCACATGAAATGTAGATTATTATATACCTCATCCAATACGGGGTGCAAAAATTCTAGCAGCTGACCATAAAAAGGTCTTATTTTAGCGCATATCAACCAATGTCCAGAACAAACCTAAACGTTTGGTGCAAATAACGTCAAGAGTATATAGAAGGGGGTGGGGGTTAATACACTCGTTGCTGATTTCCCATTTGCTTTAAATGTGCTGAAAATCACATGAAATGTAGATTATTATATACCTCATCCAATACGGGGTGCAAAAATTCTAGCAGCTGACAATAAAAAGGTCTTATTTGAGCGCATATCAACCAATGTCCAGAACAAACCTAAACGTTTGGTGCATATAACGTTTAGAGTATATAGAAGGGGGTGGGGGTTAATACACTCGTTGCTGATTTCCCATTTGCGTTAAATGTGCTGAAACTCACATGAAATGTAGATTATTATATACCTCATCGAATACAGGGTGCAAAAATTCTAGCAGCCGACATTAAAAAGGTTTTATTTGAGCGCATATCAACCAATGTCCAGAACAAACTTAAACTTTTGGTGCATATAACGTCCAAAGTATATAGAAGGGGATGGGGGTTAATACATTCGTTGCTGATTTCCCATTTGCTTTAAATGTGCTGAAACTTATATGAAATGTAGATTATTATATACCTCATCGAATACAGGGTGCAAAAATTCTAGCAGCCGACATTAAAAAGGTCTTATTTGAGCGCATATCAACCAATGTCCAGAACAAACTTAAACTTTTGGTGCATATAACGTGAAGAGAATATAGAAGGGGATGGGGGTTAATACATTCGTTGCTGATTTCTCATTTGCATTAAATGTGCTGAAACTCACATGAAATGTAGATTATTATATACCTCATCGAATACAGGGTGCAAAAATTCTAGCAGTCGCCGCTACTTCCCATTTGCCTTAATTTTGCTGAAAATCACATGAAATGTAGATTATTATATACCTCATCCAATACGGGGTGCAAAAATTCTAGCAGCTGACAATAAAAAGGTCTTATTTGAGCGCATATCAACCAATGTCCAGAACAAACCTAAACGTTTGGTGCATATAACGTCTAGAGTATATAGAAGGGGGTGGGGGTTAATACACTCGTTGCTGATTTCCCATTTGCGTTAAATGTGCTGAAACTCACATGAAATGTAGATTATTATATACCTCATCGAATACAGGGTGCAAAAATTGTAGCAGCCGACATTAAAAAGGTTTTATTTGAGCACATATCAACCAATGTCCAGAACAAACTTAAACTTTTGGTGCATATAACGTCCAAAGTATATAGAAGGGGATGGGGGTTAATACATTCGTTGCTGATTTCCCATTTGCTTTAAATGTGCTGAAACTCACATGAAATGTTTATTATTATATACCTCATCCAATACAGGGTGCAAAAATTCTAGCAGCTGACAATAAAAAGGTCTTATTTGAGCGCATATCAACCAATGTCCAGAACAAACCTAAACGTTTGGTGCATATAACGCCTAGAGTATATAGAAGGGGGTGGGGGTTAATACAATCGTTGCTGATTTTCCATTTGCTTTAAATGTGCTGAAACTCACATGAAATGTAGATTATTATATAAATCATCGAATACAAGGTGCAAAAATTCTAGCAGCCGACATTAAAAAGGTCTTATTTAAGCGCATATCAACCAATGTCCAGAACAATTTTAAATTTTGGGTGCATATAACGTCCAGAGTATATAGAAGGGGATGGGGGTTAATACATTCGTTGCTGATTTCCCATTTGCTTTAAATGTGCTGAAACTCACATGAAATGTAGATTATTATAAACCTCATCGAATACGGGGTGCACAAATTCTAGCAGCCGACATTGAAAAGGTTTTATTTTAGCGCATATCAACCAATGTCCAGAACAAACCTAAACGTTTGGTGCATGTAACGTCTAGAGTACATTAAAGGGGGTTGGGGTTAATACATGCGATGCTGATTTCCCATTTGCTTTAAACGTGCTGAAACTCACATGAAATGTAGATTATTATATACCTCATCGAATACGGGGTGCAACAGTTCTAGAAACCGACATTAAAAAGGTCTTATTTGAGCGCATATCAAACAATGTGGCAGAACAAACCTAAACGTATCGCGCATAACATGTAGAGTAAATCGGTGAGGGGGTTTCGGGCTTTAATACAGTCGCCGCTATTTCCCATTTGCCTTAATTTTGCTGAAAATCACATGAAATGTAGATTATTATATACCTCATCAAAACAGGGTGCAAAAATTCTAGCAGCTGACAATAAAAAGGTCTTATTTGAGCGCATATCAACCAATGTCCAGAACAAACCTAAACGTTTGGTGCATATAACGTCCAGAGTATATAGAGGGGATGGGGGTTAATACATTCGTTGCTGATTTCCCATTTGCTTTAAATGTGCTGAAACTCACATGAAATGTTTATTATTATATACCTCATCCAATACAGGGTGCAAAAATTCTAGCAGCTGACAATAAAAAGGTCTTATTTGAGCGCATATCAACCAATGTCCAGAACAAACCTAAACGTTTGGTGCATATAACGCCTAGAGTATATAGAAGGGGGTGGGGGTTAATACAATCGTTGCTGATTTTCCATTTGCTTTAAATGTGCTGAAACTCACATGAAATGTAGATTATTATATAAATCATCGAATACAGGGTGCAAAAATTCTAGCAGCCGACATTAAAAAGGTCTTATTTAAGCGCATATCAACCAATGTCCAGAACAATTTTAAATTTTTGGTGCATATAACGTCCAGAGTATATAGAAGGGGATGGGGGTTAATACATTCGTTGCTGATTTCCCATTTGCTTTAAATGTGCTGAAACTCACATGAAATGTAGATTATTATATACCTCATCGAATACGGGGTGCAAAAATGCTAGAAACCGACATTAAAAAGGTCTTATTTGAGCGCATATCTATCAATGTGGCAGAACAAACCTAAACGTATAGTGCATAACATGTAGAGTATATAGAAGGGGATGGGGGTTAATACATTCGTTGCTGATTTCCCATTTGCTTTAAATGTGCTGAAACTCACATGAAATGTAGATTATTATAAACCTCATCGAATACGGGGTGCACAAATTCTAGCAGCCGACATTAAAAAGGTTTTATTTTAGCGCATATCAACCAATGTCCAGAACAAACCTAAACGTTTGGTGCATGTAACGTCTAGAGTACATTAAAGGGGGTTGGGGTTAATACATGCGATGCTGATTTCCCATTTGCTTTAAACGTGCTGAAACTCACATGAAATGTAGATTATTATATACCTCATCGAATACGGGGTGCAACAGTTCTAGAAACCGACATTAAAAAGGTCTTATTTGAGCGCATATCAAACAATGTGGCAGAACAAACCTAAACGTATCGCGCATAACATGTAGAGTAAATCGGTGAGGGGGTTTCGGGCTTTAATACAGTCGCCGCTATTTCCCATTTGCCTTAATTTTGCTGAAAATCACATGAAATGTAGATTATTATATACCTCATCGAAACAGGGTGCAAAAATTCTAGCAGCTGACAATAAAAAGGTCTTATTTGAGCGCATATCAACCAATGTCCAGAACAAACCTAAACGTTTGGTGCATATAACGTCCAGAGTATATAGAGGGGATGGGGGTTAATACATTCGTTGCTGATTTCCCATTTGCTTTAAATGTGCTGAAACTCACATGAAATGTTTATTATTATATACCTCATCCAATACAGGGTGCAAAATTTCTAGCAGCTGACAATAAAAAGGTCTTATTTGAGCGCATATCAACCAATGTCCAGAACAAACCTAAACGTTTGGTGCATATAACGCCTAGAGTATATAGAAGGGGGTGGGGGTTAATACAATCGTTGCTGATTTTCCATTTGCTTTAAATGTGCTGAAACTCACATGAAATGTAGATTATTATATAAATCATCGAATACAGGGTGCAAAAATTCTAGCAGCCGACATTAAAAAGGTCTTATTTAAGCGCATATCAACCAATGTCCAGAACAATTTTAAATTTTTGGTGCATATAACGTCCAGAGTATATAGAAGGGGATGGGGGTTAATACATTCGTTGCTGATTTCCCATTTGCTTTAAATGTGCTGAAACTCACATGAAATGTAGATTATTATATACCTCATCGAATACGGGGTGCAAAAATGCTAGAAACCGACATTAAAAAGGTCTTATTTGAGCGCATATCTATCAATGTGGCAGAACAAACCTAAACGTATAGCGCATAACATGTAGAGTATATCGGTGAGGGGGTTTCGGGCTTTAATACAGTTGCCGCTATTTCCCATTTGCCTTAATTTTGCTGAAAATCACATGAAATGTAGATTATTATATACCTCATCGAATACAGGGTGCAAAAGTTCTAGCAGCCGACATTAAAAAGGTCTTATTTGAGCGCATATCAACCAATCTCCAGAACAAACCTAAACGTTTGGCGCATATAACGTCCAGAGTATATAGAAGGGGGTTGGGGTTAATACATTCATTGCTGATTTCCCATTTGCTTTAAATGTGCTGAAACTCACATGAAATGTAGATTATTATATACCTCATCGAATACGGGGTGCAAAAATACTAGCAGCCGACATAAAAAAGGTCTTATTTGAGCGCATATCAACCAATGTCCAGAACAGTCTTAAACGTTTGGCGCATATAACGTCTAGAGTACATAAAAGGGGGTTGGGGTTAATACATGCGATGCTGATTTCCTATTTGCTTTAAATGTGCTGAAACTCACATGAAATGTCGATTATTATATACCTCATCGAATACGGGGTGCAACAATTCTAGAAACCGACATTAAAAACGTCTTATTTGAGCGCATATCAATCAATGTGGCAGAACAAACCTAAACGTATAGCGCATAACATGTAGAGTATATCGGTGAGGGGGTTTCGGGCTTTAATACAGTCGCCGCTATTTCCCATTTGCCTTAATTTTGCTGAAAATCACATGAAATGTAGATTATTATATACCTCATCCAATACGGGGTGCAAAAATTCTAGCAGCTGACAATAAAAAGGTCTTATTTTAGCGCATATCAACCAATCTCCAGAACAAACCTAAACCTTTGGTGCATATAACGTCTAGAGTATATAGAAGGGGGTGGGGGTTAATACATTCGTTGCTAATTTCCCATTTGCTTTAAATGTGCTGAAACTCACATGAAATGTAGATTATTATATACCTCATCGAATACAGGGTGCAGAAATTCTGGCAGCCGACATTAAAAAGGTCTTATTTGAACGCATATCAACCAATGTCCAGAACAAACCTAAACGTTTGGTGTATATAACGTCTATAGTATATAAAAGGGGATGGGGGTTAATACATTCATTGCTGATTTCCCATTTGCTTTAAATGTGCTGAAAATCACATGAAATGTAGATTATTATATACCTCATCCAATACGGGATGCAAAAATTCTAGCAGCTGACAATAAAAAGGTCTTATTTGAGCGCATATTAACCAATGTCCAGAACAAACTTAAACTTTTGGTGCATATAACGTCTAGAGTATATAGAAGGGGGTGGGGGTTAATACATTCGTTGCTGATTTCTCATTTGCTTTAAATGTGCTGAAACTCACATGAAATGTTTATTATTATATACATCATCGAATACAGGGTGCAAAAATTCTAGCAGCCGACATTAAAAAGGTCTTATTTAAGCGCATATCAACCAATGTCCAGAACAGTCTTAAACGTTTGGCGCATATAACGTCTAGAGTATATAGAAGGGGGTTGTGGTTAATACAATTGTTGCTGATTTCCTATTTGCTTTAAATGTGCTGAAACTCACATGAAATGTCGATTATTATATACCTCATCGAATACGGGGTGCAACAATTCTAGAAACCGACATTAAAAAGGTCTTATTTGAGCGCATATCAAACAATGTGGCAGAACAAACCTAAACGTATCGCGCATAACATGTAAAGTAAATCGGTGAGGGGGTTTCGGGCTTTAATACAGTCGCCGCTATTTCCCATTTGCCTTAATTTTGCTGAAAATCACATGAAATGTAGATTATTATATACCTCATCGAAACAGGGTGCAAAAAGTCTAGCAGCTGACAATAAAAAGGTCTTATTTGAGCGCATATCAACCAATGTCCAGAACAAACCTAAACGTTTGGTGCAAATAACGTCTAGAGTATATAGAAGGGAGTGGGGGTTAATACATTCGTTGCTGATTTCCCATTTGCTTTAAATGTGCTGAAACTCACATGAAATGTAGATTATTATATACCTCATCGAATACAGGGTGCAGAAATTCTGGCAGCCGACATTAAAAAGGTCTTATTTGAACGCATATCAACCAATGTCCAGAACAAACCTAAACGTTTGGTGCATATAACGTCTATAGTATATAAAAGGGGATGGGGGTTAATACATTCATTGCTGATTTCCCATTTGCTTTAAATGTGCTGAAACTCACATGAAATGTAGATTATTATATACCTCATCCAATACAGGGTGCAAAAATTCTTGCAGCTGACAATAAAAAGGTTTTATTTGAGCGCATATCAACCAATGTCCAGAACAAACCTAAACGTTTGGTGCATATAACGTCTAGAGTATATAGAAGGGGGTGGGGGTTAATACAATCGTTGCTGATTTCCCATTTGCTTTAAATGTGCTGAAACTCACATGAAATGTAGATTATTATATACATCATCGAATACAGGGTGCAAAAATTCTAGCAGCCGACATTAAAAAGGTCTTATTTAAGCGCATATCAACCAATGTCCAGAACAAACTTAAACTTTTGGTGCATATAACGTCCAGAGTATATAGAGGGGATAGGGGTTAATACATTCGTTGCTGATTTCCCATTTGCTTTAAATGTGCTGAAACTCACATGAAATGTTTATTATTATATACCTCATCCAATACAGGGTGCAAAAATTCTAGCAGCTGACAATAAAAAGGTCTTATTTGAGCGCATATCAACCAATGTCCAGAACAAACCTAAACGTTTGGTGCATATAACGCCTAGAGTATATAGAAGGGGGTGGGGGTTAATACAATCGTTGCTGATTTTCCATTTGCTTTAAATGTGCTGAAACTCACATGAAATGTAGATTATTATATAAATCATCGAATACAGGGTGCAAAAATTCTAGCAGCCGACATTAAAAAGGTCTTATTTAAGCGCATATCAACCAATGTCCAGAACAAACTTAAACTTTTGGTGCATATAACGTCCAGAGTATATAGAGGGGATGGGGGTTAATACATTCGTTGCTGATTTCCCATTTGCTTTAAATGTGCTGAAACTCACATGAAATGTTTATTATTATATACCTCATCCAATACAGGGTGCAAAAATTCTAGCAGCTGACAATAAAAAGGTCTTATTTGAGCGCATATCAACCAATGTCCAGAACAAACCTAAACGTTTGGTGCATATAACGCCTAGAGTATATAGAAGGGGGTGGGGGTTAATACAATCGTTGCTGATTTTCCATTTGCTTTAAATGTGCTGAAACTCACATGAAATGTAGATTATTATATAAATCATCGAATACAGGGTGCAAAAATTCTAGCAGCCGACATTAAAAAGGTCTTATTTAAGCGCATATCAACCAATGTCCAGAACAATTTTAAATTTTTGGTGCATATAACGTCCAGAGTATATAGAAGGGGATGGGGGTTAATACATTCGTTGCTGATTTCCCATTTGCTTTAAATGTGCTGAAACTCACATGAAATGTAGATTATTATATACCTCATCGAATACGGGGTGCAAAAATGCTAGAAACCGACATTAAAAAGGTCTTATTTGAGCGCATATCTATCAATGTGGCAGAACAAACCTAAACGTATAGCGCATAACATGTAGAGTATATCGGTGAGGGGGTTTCGGGCTTTAATACAGTCGCCGCTATTTTCCATTTGCCTTAATTTTGCTGAAAATCACATGATATGTAGATTATTATATAAATCATCCAATACAGGGTGCAAAAATTCTAGCAGCCGACATTAAAAAGGTCTTATTTAAGCGCATATCAACCAATGTGCAGAACAATTTTAAATTTTTGGTGCATATAACGTCCAGAGTATATAGAAGGGGATGGGGGTTAATACATTCGTTGCTGATTTCCCATTTGCTTTAAATGTGCTGAAACTCACATGAAATGTTTATTATTATATACCTCATCCAATACAGGGTGCAAAAATTCTAGCAGCTGACAATAAAAAGGTCTTATTTGAGCGCATATCAACCAATGTCCAGAACAATTTTAAATTTTTGGTGCATATAACGTCCAGAGTATATAGAAGGGGATGGGGGTTAATACATTCGTTGCTGATTTCCCATTTGCTTTAAATGTGCTGAAACTCACATGAAATGTAGATTATTATAAACCTCATCGAATACGGGGTGCACAAATTCTAGCAGCCGACATTAAAAAGGTTTTATTTTAGCGCATATCAACCAATGTCCAGAACAAACCTAAACGTTTGGTGCATGTAACGTCTAGAGTACATAAAAGGGGGTTGGGGTTAATACATGCGATGCTGATTTCCCATTTGCTTTAAACGTGCTGAAACTCACATGAAATGTAGATTATTATATACCTCATCGAATACGGGGTGCAACAGTTCTAGAAACCGACATTAAAAAGGTCTTATTTGAGCGCATATCAAACAATGTGGCAGAACAAACCTAAACGTATCGCGCATAACATGTAGAGTAAATCGGTGAGGGGGTTTCGGGCTTTAATACAGTCGCCGCTATTTCCCATTTGCCTTAATTTTGCTGAAAATCACATGAAATGTAGATTATTATATACCTCATCGAAACAGGGTGCAAAAATTCTAGCAGCTGACAATAAAAAGGTCTTATTTGAGCGCATATCAACCAATGTCCAGAACAAACCTAAACGTTTGGTGCATATAACGTCCAGAGTATATAGAGGGGATGGGGGTTAATACATTCGTTGCTGATTTCCCATTTGCTTTAAATGTGCTGAAACTCACATGAAATGTTTATTATTATATACCTCATCCAATACAGGGTGCAAAAATTCTTGCAGCTGACAATAAAAAGGTTTTATTTGAGCGCATATCAACCAATGTCCAGAACAAACCTAAACGTTTGGTGCATATAACGCCTAGAGTATATAGAAGGGGGTGGGGTTAATACAATCGTTGCTGATTTTCCATTTGCTTTAAATGTGCTGAAACTCACATGAAATGTAGATTATTATATACCTCATCGAATACGGGGTGCAAAAATGCTAGAAACCGACATTAAAAAGGTCTTTTTTGAGCGCATATCTATCAATGTGGCAGAACAAACCTAAACGTATAGCGCATAACATGTAGAGTATATCGGTGAGGGGGTTTTGGGCTTTAATACAGTCGCCGCTATTTCCCATTTGCCTTAATTTTGCTGAAAATCACATGAAATGTAGATTATTATATACCTCATCGAATACAGGGTGCAAAAATTCTAGCAGCCGACATTAAAAAGGTCTTATTTGAGCGCATATCAACCAATGTCCAGAACAAACCTAAACGTTTGGTGCATATAACGTCTAGAGTACATAGAAGGGGGTGGGGGTTAATACAATCGTTGCTGATTTCCCATTTGCTTTAAATGTGCTGAAACTCACATGAAATGTAGATTATTATATACATCATCGAATACAGGGTGCAAAAATTCTAGCAGCCGACATTAAAAAGGTCTTATTTAAGCGCATATCAACCAATGTCCAGAACAAACTTAAACTTTTGGTGCATATAACGTCCAGAGTATATAGAGGGGATAGGGGTTAATACATTCGTTGCTGATTTCCCATTTGCTTTAAATGTGCTGAAACTCACATGAAATGTTTATTATTATATACCTCATCCAATACAGGGTGCAAAAATTCTAGCAGCTGACAATAAAAAGGTCTTATTTGAGCGCATATCAACCAATGTCCAGAACAAACCTAAACGTTTGGTGCATATAACGCCTAGAGTATATAGAAGGGGGTGGGGGTTAATACAATCGTTGCTGATTTTCCATTTGCTTTAAATGTGCTGAAACTCACATGAAATGTAGATTATTATATAAATCATCGAATACAGGGTGCAAAAATTCTAGCAGCCGACATTAAAAAGGTCTTATTTAAGCGCATATCAACCAATGTCCAGAACAAACTTAAACTTTTGGTGCATATAACGTCCAGAGTATATAGAGGGGATGGGGGTTAATACATTCGTTGCTGATTTCCCATTTGCTTTAAATGTGCTGAAACTCACATGAAATGTTTATTATTATATACCTCATCCAATACAGGGTGCAAAAATTCTAGCAGCTGACAATAAAAAGGTCTTATTTGAGCGCATATCAACCAATGTCCAGAACAAACCTAAACGTTTGGTGCATATAACGCCTAGAGTATATAGAAGGGGGTGGGGGTTAATACAATCGTTGCTGATTTTCCATTTGCTTTAAATGTGCTGAAACTCACATGAAATGTAGATTATTATATAAATCATCGAATACAGGGTGCAAAAATTCTAGCAGCCGACATTAAAAAGGTCTTATTTAAGCGCATATCAACCAATGTCCAGAACAATTTTAAATTTTTGGTGCATATAACGTCCAGAGTATATAGAAGGGGATGGGGGTTAATACATTCGTTGCTGATTTCCCATTTGCTTTAAATGTGCTGAAACTCACATGAAATGTAGATTATTATATACCTCATCGAATACGGGGTGCAAAAATGCTAGAAACCGACATTAAAAAGGTCTTATTTGAGCGCATATCTATCAATGTGGCAGAACAAACCTAAACGTATAGCGCATAACATGTAGAGTATATCGGTGAGGGGGTTTCGGGCTTTAATACAGTCGCCGCTATTTTCCATTTGCCTTAATTTTGCTGAAAATCACATGAAATGTAGATTATTATATAAATCATCCAATACAGGGTGCAAAAATTCTAGCAGCCGACATTAAAAAGGTCTTATTTAAGCGCATATCAACCAATGTCCAGAACAATTTTAAATTTTTGGTGCATATAACGTCCAGAGTATATAGAAGGGGATGGGGGTTAATACATTCGTTGCTGATTTCCCATTTGCTTTAAATGTGCTGAAACTCACATGAAATGTTTATTATTATATACCTCATCCAATACAGGGTGCAAAAATTCTAGCAGCTGACAATAAAAAGGTCTTATTTGAGCGCATATCAACCAATGTCCAGAACAATTTTAAATTTTTGGTGCATATAACGTCCAGAGTATATAGAAGGGGATGGGGGTTAATACATTCGTTGCTGATTTCCCATTTGCTTTAAATGTGCTGAAACTCACATGAAATGTAGATTATTATAAACCTCATCGAATACGGGGTGCACAAATTCTAGCAGCCGACATTAAAAAGGTTTTATTTTAGCGCATATCAACCAATGTCCAGAACAAACCTAAACGTTTGGTGCATGTAACGTCTAGAGTACATAAAAGGGGGTTGGGGTTAATACATGCGATGCTGATTTCCCATTTGCTTTAAACGTGCTGAAACTCACATGAAATGTAGATTATTATATACCTCATCGAATACGGGGTGCAACAGTTCTAGAAACCGACATTAAAAAGGTCTTATTTGAGCGCATATCAAACAATGTGGCAGAACAAACCTAAACGTATCGCGCATAACATGTAGAGTAAATCGGTGAGGGGGTTTCGGGCTTTAATACAGTCGCCGCTATTTCCCATTTGCCTTAATTTTGCTGAAAATCACATGAAATGTAGATTATTATATACCTCATCCAATACGGGGTGCAAAAATTCTAGCAGCTGACAATAAAAAGGTCTTATTTGAGCGCAGATCAACCAATGTCCAGAACAAACCTAAACGTTTGGTGCATATAACGCCTAGAGTATATAGAAGGGGGTGGGGGTTAATACAATCGTTGCTGATTTTCCATTTGCTTTAAATGTGCTGAAACTCACATGAAATGTAGATTATTATATAAATCATCGAATACAGGGTGCAAAAATTCTAGCAGCCGACATTAAAAAGGTCTTATTTAAGCGCATATCAACCAATGTCCAGAACAATTTTAAATTTTTGGTGCATATAACGTCCAGAGTATATAGAAGGGGATGGGGGTTAATACATTCGTTGCTGATTTCCCATTTGCTTTAAATGTGCTGAAACTCACATGAAATGTAGATTATTATATACCTCATCGAATACGGGGTGCAAAAATGCTAGAAACCGACATTAAAAAGGTCTTATTTGAGCGCATATCTATCAATGTGGCAGAACAAACCTAAACGTATAGCGCATAACATGTAGAGTATATCGGTGAGGGGGTTTCGGGCTTTAATACAGTCGCCGCTATTTCCCATTTGCCTTAATTTTGCTGAAAATCACATGAAATGTAGATTATTATATACCTCATCGAATACAGGGTGCAAAAGTTCTAGCAGCCGACATTAAAAAGGTCTTATTTGAGCGCATATCAACCAATCTCCAGAACAAACCTAAACGTTTGGCGCATATAACGTCCAGAGTATATAGAAGGGGGTTGGGGTTAATACATTCATTGCTGATTTCCCATTTGCTTTAAATGTGCTGAAACTCACATGAAATGTAGATTATTATATACCTCATCGAATACGGGGTGCAAAAATACTAGCAGCCGACATAAAAAAGGTCTTATTTGAGCGCATATCAACCAATGTCCAGAACAGTCTTAAACGTTTGGCGCATATAACGTCTAGAGTATATAGAAGGGGGTTGGGGTTAATACAATTGTTGCTGATTTCCTATTTGCTTTAAATGTGCTGAAACTCACATGAAATGTCGATTATTATATACCTCATCGAATACGGGGTGCAACAATTCTAGAAACCGACATTAAAAACGTCTTATTTGAGCGCATATCAATCAATGTGGCAGAACAAACCTAAACGTATAGCGCATAACATGTAGAGTATATCGGTGAGGGGGTTTCGGGCTTTAATACAGTCGCCGCTATTTCCCATTTGCCTTAATTTTGCTGAAAATCACATGAAATGTAGATTATTATATACCTCATCCAATACGGGGTGCAAAAATTCTAGCAGCTGACAATAAAAAGGTCTTATTTTAGCGCATATCAACCAATCTCCAGAACAAACCTAAACCTTTGGTGCATATAACGTCTAGAGTATATAGAAGGGGGTGGGGGTTAATACATTCGTTGCTAATTTCCCATTTGCTTTAAATGTGCTGAAACTCACATGAAATGTAGATTATTATATACCTCATCGAATACAGGGTGCAGAAATTCTGGCAGCCGACATTAAAAAGGTCTTATTTGAACGCATATCAACCAATGTCCAGAACAAACCTAAACGTTTGGTGTATATAACGTCTATAGTATATAAAAGGGGATGGGGGTTAATACATTCATTGCTGATTTCCCATTTGCTTTAAATGTGCTGAAAATCACATGAAATGTAGATTATTATATACCTCATCCAATACGGGATGCAAAAATTCTAGCAGCTGACAATAAAAAGGTCTTATTTGAGCGCATATTAACCAATGTCCAGAACAAACTTAAACTTTTGGTGCATATAACGTCTAGAGTATATAGAAGGGGGTGGGGTTAATACATTCGTTGCTGATTTCTCATTTGCTTTAAATATGCTGAAACTCACATGAAATGTAGATTATTATATACCTCATCGAATACAGGGTGCAAAAATTCTAGCAGCCGACATTAAAAAGGTCTCATTTGAGCGCATATCAACCAATGTCCAGAACAAACTTAAACTTTTGGTGCATATAACGTCCAAAGTATATAGAAGGGGATGGGGGTTAATACATTCGTTGCTGATTTCCCATTTGCTTTAAATGTGCTGAAACTTATATGAAATGTAGATTATTATATACCTCATCGAATACAGGGTGCAAAAATTCTAGCAGCCGACATTAAAAAGGTCTTATTTGAGCGCATATCAACCAATGTCCAGAACAAACTTAAACTTTTGGTGCATATAACGTGAAGAGAATATAGAAGGGGATGGGGGTTAATACATTCGTTGCTGATTTCTCATTTGCATTAAATGTGCTGAAACTCACATGAAATGTAGATTATTATATACCTTATCGAATACAGGGTGCAAAAATTCTAGCAGCCGACATTAAAAAGGTCTTATTTGAGCGCATATCAACCAATGTCCAGAACAAACCTAAACGTTTGGTGCATATAACGTCTAGAGTATATAAAAGGGAATGGGGGTTAATACATTCATTGCTGATTTTCCATTTGCTTTAAATGTGCTGAAACTCACATGAAATGTAGATTATTATATACCTCATCGAATACAGGGTGCAAAAATTCTAGCAGTCGCCGCTACTTCCCATTTGCCTTAATTTTGCTGAAAATCACATGAAATGTAGATTATTATATACCTCATCCAATACGGGGTGCAAAAATTCTAGCAGCTGACAATAAAAAGGTCTTATTGAGCGCATATTAACCAATGTCCAGAACAAACCTAAACGTTTGGTGCATATAACGTCTAGAGTATATAGAAGGGGGTGGGGGTTAATACACTCGTTGCTGATTTCCCATTTGCGTTAAATGTGCTGAAACTCACATGAAATGTAGATTATTATATACCTCATTTAATACAGGGTGCAAAAATTGTAGCAGCCGACATTAAAAAGGTTTTATTTGAGCGCATATCAACCAATGTCCAGAACAAACTTAAACTTTTGGTGCATATAACGTCCAAAGTATATAGAAGGGGATGGGGGTTAATACATTCGTTGCTGATTTCCCATTTGCTTTAAATGTGCTGAAACTCACATGAAATGTTTATTATTATATACCTCATCCAATACAGGGTGCAAAAATTCTAGCAGCTGACAATAAAAAGGTCTTATTTGAGCGCATATCAACCAATGTCCAGAACAAACCTAAACGTTTGGTGCATATAACGCCTAGAGTATATAGAAGGGGGTGGGGGTTAATACAATCGTTGCTGATTTTCCATTTGCTTTAAATGTGCTGAAACTCACATGAAATGTAGATTATTATATAAATCATCGAATACAAGGTGCAAAAATTCTATCAGCCGACATTAAAAAGGTCTTATTTAAGCGCATATCAACCAATGTCCAGAACAATTTTAAATTTTTGGTGCATATAACGTCCAGAGTATATAGAAGGGGATGGGGGTTAATACATTCGTTGCTGATTTCCCATTTGCATTAAATGTGCTGAAACTCACATGAAATGTAGATTATTATAAACCTCATCGAATACGGGGTGCACAAATTCTAGCAGCCGACATAAAAAAGGTCTTATTTGAGCGCATATCAACCAATGTCCAGAACAGTCTTAAACGTTTGGCGCATATAACGTCTAGAGTATATAGAAGGGGGTTGGGGTTAATACAATTGTTGCTGATTTCCTATTTGCTTTAAATGTGCTGAAACTCACATGAAATGTCGATTATTATATACCTCATCGAATACGGGGTGCAACAATTCTAGAAACCGACATTAAAAACGTCTTATTTGAGCGCATATCAATCAATGTGGCAGAACAAACCTAAACGTATAGCGCATAACATGTAGAGTATATCGGTGAGGGGGTTTCGGGCTTTAATACAGTCGCCGCTATTTCCCATTTGCCTTAATTTTGCTGAAAATCACATGAAATGTAGATTATTATATACCTCATCCAATACGGGGTGCAAAAATTCTAGCAGCTGACAATAAAAAGGTCTTATTTTAGCGCATATCAACCAATCTCCAGAACAAACCTAAACCTTTGGTGCATATAACGTCTAGAGTATATAGAAGGGGGTGGGGGTTAATACATTCGTTGCTAATTTCCCATTTGCTTTAAATGTGCTGAAACTCACATGAAATGTAGATTATTATATACCTCATCGAATACAGGGTGCAGAAATTCTGGCAGCCGACATTAAAAAGGTCTTATTTGAACGCATATCAACCAATGTCCAGAACAAACCTAAACGTTTGGTGTATATAACGTCTATAGTATATAAAAGGGGATGGGGGTTAATACATTCATTGCTGATTTCCCATTTGCTTTAAATGTGCTGAAAATCACATGAAATGTAGATTATTATATACCTCATCCAATACGGGATGCAAAAATTCTAGCAGCTGACAATAAAAAGGTCTTATTTGAGCGCATATTAACCAATGTCCAGAACAAACTTAAACTTTTGGTGCATATAACGTCTAGAGTATATAGAAGGGGGTGGGGGTTAATACATTCGTTGCTGATTTCTCATTTGCTTTAAATATGCTGAAACTCACATGAAATGTAGATTATTATATACCTCATCGAATACAGGGTGCAAAAATTCTAGCAGCCGACATTAAAAAGGTCTCATTTGAGCGCATATCAACCAATGTCCAGGACAAACTTAAACTTTTGGTGCATATAACGTCCAAAGTATATAGAAGGGGATGGGGGTTAATACATTCGTTGCTGATTTCCCATTTGCTTTAAATGTGCTGAAACTTATATGAAATGTAGATTATTATATACCTCATCGAATACAGGGTGCAAAAATTCTAGCAGCCGACATTAAAAAGGTCTTATTTGAGCGCATATCAACCAATGTCCAGAACAAACTTAAACTTTTGGTGCATATAACGTGAAGAGAATATAGAAGGGGATGGGGGTTAATACATTCGTTGCTGATTTCTCATTTGCATTAAATGTGCTGAAACTCACATGAAATGTAGATTATTATATACCTTATCGAATACAGGGTGCAAAAATTCTAGCAGCCGACATTAAAAAGGTCTTATTTGAGCGCATATCAACCAATGTCCAGAACAAACCTAAACGTTTGGTGCATATAACGTCTAGAGTATATAAAAGGGAATGGGGGTTAATACATTCATTGCTGATTTTCCATTTGCTTTAAATGTGCTGAAACTCACATGAAATGTAGATTATTATATACCTCATCGAATACAGGGTGCAAAAATTCTAGCAGTCGCCGCTACTTCCCATTTGCCTTAATTTTGCTGAAAATCACATGAAATGTAGATTATTATATACCTCATCCAATACGGGGTGCAAAAATTCTAGCAGCTGACAATAAAAAGGTCTTATTGAGCGCATATTAACCAATGTCCAGAACAAACCTAAACGTTTGGTGCATATAACGTCTAGAGTATATAGAAGGGGGTGGGGGTTAATACACTCGTTGCTGATTTCCCATTTGCGTTAAATGTGCTGAAACTCACATGAAATGTAGATTATTATATACCTCATTTAATACAGGGTGCAAAAATTGTAGCAGCCGACATTAAAAAGGTTTTATTTGAGCGCATATCAACCAATGTCCAGAACAAACTTAAACTTTTGGTGCATATAACGTCCAAAGTATATAGAAGGGGATGGGGGTTAATACATTCGTTGCTGATTTCCCATTTGCTTTAAATGTGCTGAAACTCACATGAAATGTTTATTATTATATACCTCATCCAATACAGGGTGCAAAAATTCTAGCAGCTGACAATAAAAAGGTCTTATTTGAGCGCATATCAACCAATGTCCAGAACAAACCTAAACGTTTGGTGCATATAACGCCTAGAGTATATAGAAGGGGGTGGGGGTTAATACAATCGTTGCTGATTTTCCATTTGCTTTAAATGTGCTGAAACTCACATGAAATGTAGATTATTATATAAATCATCGAATACAAGGTGCAAAAATTCTATCAGCCGACATTAAAAAGGTCTTATTTAAGCGCATATCAACCAATGTCCAGAACAATTTTAAATTTTTGGTGCATATAACGTCCAGAGTATATAGAAGGGGATGGGGGTTAATACATTCGTTGCTGATTTCCCATTTGCATTAAATGTGCTGAAACTCACATGAAATGTAGATTATTATAAACCTCATCGAATACGGGGTGCACAAATTCTAGCAGCCGACATTAAAAAGGTTTTATTTTAGCGCATATCAACCAATGTCCAGAACAAACCTAAACGTTTGGTGCATGTAACGTCTAGAGTACATTAAAGGGGGTTGGGGTTAATACATGCGATGCTGATTTCCCATTTGCTTTAAACGTGCTGAAACTCACATGAAATGTAGATTATTATATACCTCATCGAATACGGGGTGCAACAGTTCTAGAAACCGACATTAAAAAGGTCTTATTTGAGCGCATATCAAACAATGTGGCAGAACAAACCTAAACGTATCGCGCATAACATGTAGAGTAAATCGGTGAGGGGGTTTCGGGCTTTAATACAGTCGCCGCTATTTCCCATTTGCCTTAATTTTGCTGAAAATCACATGAAATGTAGATTATTATATACCTCATCGAAACAGGGTGCAAAAATTCTAGCAGCTGACAATAAAAAGGTCTTATTTGAGCGCATATCAACCAATGTCCAGAACAAACCTAAACGTTTGGTGCATATAACGTCCAGAGTATATAGAGGGGATGGGGGTTAATACATTCGTTGCTGATTTCCCATTTGCTTTAAATGTGCTGAAACTCACATGAAATGTTTATTTTTATATACCTCATCCAATACAGGGTGCAAAAATTCTAGCAGCTGACAATAAAAAGGTCTTATTTGAGCGCATATCAACCAATGTCCAGAACAAACCTAAACGTTTGGTGCATATAACGCCTAGAGTATATAGAAGGGGGTGGGGGTTAATACAATCGTTGCTGATTTTCCATTTGCTTTAAATGTGCTGAAACTCACATGAAATGTAGATTATTATATAAATCATCGAATACAGGGTGCAAAAATTCTAGCAGCCGACATTAAAAAGGTCTTATTTAAGCGCATATCAACCAATGTCCAGAACAATTTTAAATTTTTGGTGCATATAACGTCCAGAGTATATAGAAGGGGATGGGGGTTAATACATTCGTTGCTGATTTCCCATTTGCTTTAAATGTGCTGAAACTCACATGAAATGTAGATTATTATATACCTCATCGAATACGGGGTGCAAAAATGCTAGAAACCGACATTAAAAAGGTCTTATTTGAGCGCATATCTATCAATGTGGCAGAACAAACCTAAACGTATAGCGCATAACATGTAGAGTATATCGGTGAGGGGGTTTCGGGCTTTAATACAGTCGCCGCTATTTCCCATTTGCCTTAATTTTGCTGAAAATCACATGAAATGTAGATTATTATATACCTCATCGAATACAGGGTGCAAAAGTTCTAGCAGCCGACATTAAAAAGGTCTTATTTGAGCGCATATCAACCAATCTCCAGAACAAACCTAAACGTTTGGCGCATATAACGTCCAGAGTATATAGAAGGGGGTTGGGGTTAATACATTCATTGCTGATTTCCCATTTGCTTTAAATGTGCTGAAACTCACATGAAATGTAGATTATTATATACCTCATCGAATACGGGGTGCAAAATCACTAGCAGCCGACATAAAAAAGGTCTTATTTGAGCGCATATCAACCAATGTCCAGAACAGTCTTAAACGTTTGGCGCATATAACGTCTAGAGTATATAGAAGGGGGTTGGGGTTAATACAATTGTTGCTGATTTCCTATTTGCTTTAAATGTGCTGAAACTCACATGAAATGTCGATTATTATATACCTCATCGAATACGGGGTGCAACAATTCTAGAAACCGACATTAAAAACGTCTTATTTGAGCGCATATCAATCAATGTGGCAGAACAAACCTAAACGTATAGCGCATAACATGTAGAGTATATCGGTGAGGGGGTTTCGGGCTTTAATACAGTCGCCGCTATTTCCCATTTGCCTTAATTTTGCTGAAAATCACATGAAATGTAGATTATTATATACCTCATCCAATACGGGGTGCAAAAATTCTAGCAGCTGACAATAAAAAGGTCTTATTTTAGCGCATATCAACCAATCTCCAGAACAAACCTAAACCTTTGGTGCATATAACGTCTAGAGTATATAGAAGGGGGTGGGGGTTAATACATTCGTTGCTAATTTCCCATTTGCTTTAAATGTGCTGAAACTCACATGAAATGTAGATTATTATATACCTCATCGAATACAGGGTGCAGAAATTCTGGCAGCCGACATTAAAAAGGTCTTATTTGAACGCATATCAACCAATGTCCAGAACAAACCTAAACGTTTGGTGTATATAACGTCTATAGTATATAAAAGGGGATGGGGGTTAATACATTCATTGCTGATTTCCCATTTGCTTTAAATGTGCTGAAAATCACATGAAATGTAGATTATTATATACCTCATCCAATACGGGATGCAAAAATTCTAGCAGCTGACAATAAAAAGGTCTTATTTGAGCGCATATTAACCAATGTCCAGAACAAACTTAAACTTTTGGTGCATATAACGTCTAGAGTATATAGAAGGGGGTGGGGGTTAATACATTCGTTGCTGATTTCTCATTTGCTTTAAATATGCTGAAACTCACATGAAATGTAGATTATTATATACCTCATCGAATACAGGGTGCAAAAATTCTAGCAGCCGACATTAAAAAGGTCTCATTTGAGCGCATATCAACCAATGTCCAGAACAAACTTAAACTTTTGGTGCATATAACGTCCAAAGTATATAGAAGGGGATGGGGGTTAATACATTCGTTGCTGATTTCCCATTTGCTTTAAATGTGCTGAAACTTATATGAAATGTAGATTATTATATACCTCATCGAATACAGGGTGCAAAAATTCTAGCAGCCGACATTAAAAAGGTCTTATTTGAGCGCATATCAACCAATGTCCAGAACAAACTTAAACTTTTGGTGCATATAACGTGAAGAGAATATAGAAGGGGATGGGGGTTAATACATTCGTTGCTGATTTCTCATTTGCATTAAATGTGCTGAAACTCACATGAAATGTAGATTATTATATACCTTATCGAATACAGGGTGCAAAAATTCTAGCAGCCGACATTAAAAAGGTCTTATTTGAGCGCATATCAACCAATGTCCAGAACAAACCTAAACGTTTGGTGCATATAACGTCTAGAGTATATAAAAGGGAATGGGGGTTAATACATTCATTGCTGATTTTCCATTTGCTTTAAATGTGCTGAAACTCACATGAAATGTAGATTATTATATACCTCATCGAATACAGGGTGCAAAAATTCTAGCAGTCGCCGCTACTTCCCATTTGCCTTAATTTTGCTGAAAATCACATGAAATGTAGATTATTATATACCTCATCCAATACGGGGTGCAAAAATTCTAGCAGCTGACAATAAAAAGGTCTTATTGAGCGCATATTAACCAATGTCCAGAACAAACCTAAACGTTTGGTGCATATAACGTCTAGAGTATATAGAAGGGGGTGGGGGTTAATACACTCGTTGCTGATTTCCCATTTGCGTTAAATGTGCTGAAACTCACATGAAATGTAGATTATTATATACCTCATTTAATACAGGGTGCAAAAATTGTAGCAGCCGACATTAAAAAGGTTTTATTTGAGCGCATATCAACCAATGTCCAGAACAAACTTAAACTTTTGGTGCATATAACGTCCAAAGTATATAGAAGGGGATGGGGGTTAATACATTCGTTGCTGATTTCCCATTTGCTTTAAATGTGCTGAAACTCACATGAAATGTTTATTATTATATACCTCATCCAATACAGGGTGCAAAAATTCTAGCAGCTGACAATAAAAAGGTCTTATTTGAGCGCATATCAACCAATGTCCAGAACAAACCTAAACGTTTGGTGCATATAACGCCTAGAGTATATAGAAGGGGGTGGGGGTTAATACAATCGTTGCTGATTTTCCATTTGCTTTAAATGTGCTGAAACTCACATGAAATGTAGATTATTATATAAATCATCGAATACAAGGTGCAAAAATTCTATCAGCCGACATTAAAAAGGTCTTATTTAAGCGCATATCAACCAATGTCCAGAACAATTTTAAATTTTTGGTGCATATAACGTCCAGAGTATATAGAAGGGGATAGGGGTTAATACATTCGTTGCTGATTTCCCATTTGCTTTAAATGTGCTGAAACTCACATGAAATGTAGATTATTATAAACCTCATCGAATACGGGGTGCACAAATTCTAGCAGCCGACATTAAAAAGGTTTTATTTTAGCGCATATCAACCAATGTCCAGAACAAACCTAAACGTTTGGTGCATGTAACGTCTAGAGTACATAAAAGGGGGTTGGGGTTAATACATGCGATGCTGATTTCCCATTTGCTTTAAACGTGCTGAAACTCACATGAAATGTAGATTATTATATACCTCATCGAATACGGGGTGCAACAGTTCTAGAAACCGACATTAACAAGGTCTTATTTGAGCGCATATCAAACAATGTGGCAGAACAAACCTAAACGTATCGCGCATAACATGTAGAGTAAATCGGTGAGGGGGTTTCGGGCTTTAATACAGTCGCCGCTATTTCCCATTTGCCTTAATTTTGCTGAAAATCACATGAAATGTAGATTATTATATACCTCATCGAAACAGGGTGCAAAAATTCTAGCAGCTGACAATAAAAAGGTCTTATTTGAGCGCATATCAACCAATGTCCAGAACAAACCTAAACGTTTGGTGCATATAACGTCCAGAGTATATAGAGGGGATGGGGGTTAATACATTCGTTGCTGATTTCCCATTTGCTTTAAATGTGCTGAAACTCACATGAAATGTTTATTATTATATACCTCATCCAATACAGGGTGCAAAAATTCTTGCAGCTGACAATAAAAAGGTTTTATTTGAGCGCATATCAACCAATGTCCAGAACAAACCTAAACGTTTGGTGCATATAACGTCTAGAGTATATAGAAGGGGTGGGGGTTAATACAATCGTTGCTGATTTCCCATTTGCTTTAAATGTGCTGAAACTCACATGAAATGTAGATTATTATATACATCATCGAATACAGGGTGCAAAAATTCTAGCAGCCGACATTAAAAAGGTCTTATTTAAGCGCATATCAACCAATGTCCAGAACAAACTTAAACTTTTGGTGCATATAACGTCCAGAGTATATAGAGGGGATGGGGGTTAATACATTCGTTGCTGATTTCCCATTTGCTTTAAATGTGCTGAAACTCACATGAAATGTTTATTATTATATACCTCATCCAATACAGGGTGCAAAGATTCTAGCAGCTGACAATAAAAAGGTCTTATTTGAGCGCATATCAACCAATGTCCAGAACAATTTTAAATTTTTGGTGCATATAACGTCCAGAGTATATAGAAGGGGATGGGGGTTAATACATTCGTTGCTGATTTCCCAATTGCTTTAAATGTGCTGAAACTCACATGAAATGTAGATTATTATAAACCTCATCGAATACGGGGTGCACAAATTCTAGCAGCCGACATTAAAAAGGTTTTATTTTAGCGCATATCAACCAATGTCCAGAACAAACCTAAACGTTTGGTGCATGTAACGTCTAGAGTACATAAAAGGGGGTTGGGGTTAATACATGCGATGCTGATTTCCCATTTGCTTTAAACGTGCTGAAACTCACATGAAATGTAGATTATTATATACCTCATCGAATACGGGGTGCAACAGTTCTAGAAACCGACATTAACAAGGTCTTATTTGAGCGCATATCAAACAATGTGGCAGAACAAACCTAAACGTATCGCGCATAACATGTAGAGTAAATCGGTGAGGGGGTTTCGGGCTTTTATACAGTCGCCGCTATTTCCCATTTGCCTTAATTTTGCTGAAAATCACATGAAATGTAGATTATTATATACCTCATCCAATACGGGGTGCAAAAATTCTAGCAGCTGACCATAAAAAGGTCTTATTTGAGCGCATATCAACCAATGTCCAGAACAAACCTAAACTTTTGGTGCATATAACGTCCAGAGTATATAGAGGGGATGGGGGTTAATACATTCGTTGCTGATTTCCCATTTGCTTTAAATGTGCTGAAACTCACATGAAATGTTTATTATTATATACCTCATCCAATACAGGGTGCAAAAATTCTAGCAGCTGACAATAAAAAGGTCTTATTTGAGCGCATATCAACCAATGTCCAGAACAATTTTAAATTTTTGGTGCATATAACGTCCAGAGTATATAGAAGGGGATGGGGGTTAATACATTCGTTGCTGATTTCCCATTTGCTTTAAATGTGCTGAAACTCACATGAAATGTTTATTATTATATACCTCATCCAATACAGGGTGCAAAAATTCTTGCAGCTGACAATAAAAAGGTTTTATTTGAGCGCATATCAACCAATGTCCAGAACAAACCTAAACGTTTGGTGCATATAACGTCTAGAGTATATAGAAGGGGGTGGGGGTTAATACAATCGTTGCTGATTTTCCATTTGCTTTAAATGTGCTGAAACTCACATGAAATGTAGATTATTATATACCTCATCGAATACGGGGTGCAAAAATGCTAGAAACCGACATTAAAAAGGTCTTATTTGAGCGCATATCTATCAATGTGGCAGAACAAACCTAAACGTATAGCGCATAACATGTAGAGTATATCGGTGAGGGGGTTTCGGGCTTTAATACAGTCGCCGCTATTTTCCATTTGCCTTAATTTTGCTGAAAATCACATGAAATGTAGATTATTATATACCTCATCGAATACAGGGTGCAAAAATTCTAGCAGCCGACATTAAAAAGGTCTTATTTGAGCGCATATCAACCAATCTCCAGAACAAACCTAAACGTTTGGCGCATATAACGTCCAGATTATATAGAAGGGGGTTGGGGTTAATACATTCATTGCTGATTTCCCATTTGCTTTAAATGTGCTGAAACTCACATGAAATGTAGATTATTATATACCTCATCGAATACGGGGTGCAAAAATACTAGCAGCCGACATAAAAAAGGTCTTATTTGAGCGCATATCAACCAATGTCCAGAACAGTCTTAAACGTTTGGCGCATATAACGTCTAGAGTATATAGAAGGGGGTTGTGGTTAATACAATTGTTGCTGATTTCCTATTTGCTTTAAATGTGCTGAAACTCACATGAAATGTAGATTATTATATACCTCATCGAATACGGGGTGCAACAGTTCTAGAAACCGACATTAAAAAGGTCTTATTTGAGCGCATATCAAACAATGTGGCAGAACAAACCTAAACGTATCGCGCATAACATGTAAAGTAAATCGGTGAGGGGGTTTCGGGCTTTAATACAGTCGCCGCTATTTCCCATTTGCCTTAATTTTGCTGAAAATCACATGAAATGTAGATTATTATATACCTCATCGAAACAGGGTGCAAAAATTCTAGCAGCTGACAATAAAAAGGTCTTATTTGAGCGCATATCAACCAATGTCCAGAACAAACCTAAACGTTTGGTGCAAATAACGTCTAGAGTATATAGAAGGGAGTGGGGGTTAATACATTCGTTGCTGATTTCCCATTTGCTTTAAATGTGCTGAAACTCACATGAAATGTAGATTATTATATACTTCATCGAATACAGGGTGCAGAAATTCTGGCAGCCGACATTAAAAAGGTCTTATTTGAACGCATATCAACCAATGTCCAGAACAAACCTAAACGTTTGGTGCATATAACGTCTATAGTATATAAAAGGGGATGGGGGTTAATACATTCATTGCTGATTTCCCATTTGCTTTAAATGTGCTGAAACTCACATGAAATGTAGATTATTAGATACCTCATCCAATACAGGGTGCAAAAATTCTTGCAGCTGACAATAAAAAGGTTTTATTTGAGCGCATATCAACCAATGTCCAGAACAAACCTAAACGTTTGGTGCATATAACGTCTAGAGTATATAGAAGGGGGTGGGGGTTAATACAATCGTTGCTGATTTCCCATTTGCTTTAAATGTGCTGAAACTCACATGAAATGTAGATTATTATATACATCATCGAATACAGGGTGCAAAAATTCTAGCAGCCGACATTAAAAAGGTCTTATTTAAGCGCATATCAACCAATGTCCAGAACAAACTTAAACTTTTGGTGCATATAACGTCCAGAGTATATAGAGGGGATAGGGGTCAATACATTCGTTGCTGATTTCCCATTTGCTTTAAATGTGCTGAAACTCACATGAAATGTTTATTATTATATACCTCATCCAATACAGGGTGCAAAAATTCTAGCAGCTGACAATAAAAAGGTCTTATTTGAGCGCATATCAACCAATGTCCAGAACAAACCTAAACGTTTGGTGCATATAACGCCTAGAGTATATAGAAGGGGGTGGGGGTTAATACAATCGTTGCTGATTTTCCATTTGCTTTAAATGTGCTGAAACTCACATGAAATGTAGATTATTATATAAATCATCGAATACAGGGTGCAAAAATTCTAGCAGCCGACATTAAAAAGGTCTTATTTAAGCGCATATCAACCAATGTCCAGAACAAACTTAAACTTTTGGTGCATATAACGTCCAGAGTATATAGAGGGGATGGGGGTTAATACATTCGTTGCTGATTTCCCATTTGCTTTAAATGTGCTGAAACTCACATGAAATGTTTATTATTATATACCTCATCCAATACAGGGTGCAAAAATTCTAGCAGCTGACAATAAAAAGGTCTTATTTGAGCGCATATCAACCAATGTCCAGAACAAACCTAAACGTTTGGTGCATATAACGCCTAGAGTATATAGAAGGGGGTGGGGGTTAATACAATCGTTGCTGATTTTCCATTTGCTTTAAATGTGCTGAAACTCACATGAAATGTAGATTATTATATAAATCATCGAATACAGGGTGCAAAAATTCTAGCAGCCGACATTAAAAAGGTCTTATTTAAGCGCATATCAACCAATGTCCAGAACAATTTTAAATTTTTGGTGCATATAACGTCCAGAGTATATAGAAGGGGATGGGGGTTAATACATTCGTTGCTGATTTCCCATTTGCTTTAAATGTGCTGAAACTCACATGAAATGTAGATTATTATATACCTCATTATACAGACATACGCGTTGTTTTGACGCGTTGTTTTGACATGTACTACCGAATAGGAGTAAAATCATCGATAAAACTCCTATTTCATAACGCGATGGTCTCTTGTTTTGCTGCTGTGTATTTTTATGCCAATTGTGGCACTTTGAAATGTGATTTGGAAGTTTGATAGTGGATTCTTCGAAGTTTTATGGAGGTGAAAGTGAATGATCTGATGCTTGTTACTGTTCAGTGAATGACTATACAGTCCCATATGCTATCGTTGAGTGCGGGTGACTATATATACAGTTATACACATTTGTGTTAGTTCTTCAACCTACATCATAATCGGTGCAGTATACTCAGACCTATTATCTGTTTGTGTTGTTACACAAGAAAATACATGAGTTAACTGATGTTTGATATCATTTTTAGCGAGGAATTATCAGACATGTTTTGAAAGATTGTCTCCTCTATTTGCGGAAATGTGTTGGTGAATATGTTTAGTATGAACGAAGGTCTAGTTCGTCAACTTCAACTGTAATATTCTGGTTGCCTGAACAATTTTTCTTCAACTTTTGGTTATATTCATATATTTGTACTGACATATCACATTCCCCCTGAGTGAATCACTGGCTTCAGCAATATGCCAGTTAAATCTAAGGCTGAAGAAGCAGCCATGAAAACTATTCGTGAATATCTCCAAAGCGACGATTACTACGACGGCATTGAAAAGGCAGTCGATAAAGCCGTAAGCAAACAATTAGGTAAACTTATCAAGCGACTGTCAAAGATTGAAAAGGTTAACGAAAACATAATAGAGCGACTTGACCATAATGACGTCAAACTGTTGGAATTTGAGTCCATCCTGCAATCAAAAGAAGTAGAAATTACGAGATTGAATCATCAGTTACGTAACCATCAATCATCTATAGACAACTTCAAAATGTCCCTAAACGATACTGAACAATACTCTCGGCGAAATTGCATCAAGTTCTACGGTGTTGAGGAGATGAACCGTGAAGGGAATGGCAGTATGAGTGAGAACACTGATGACGTCATATGTAAGTTGGTGACGGAGCGTCTCGGGGTATCCCTTACCCCGAATGACATAGACCGGTCCCATCGGATCGCTGCTCCCAAGCGTGACGAAGCACACGGAACTACGTCACTGGCACCAGGCACAGCGCGAGCATCGAAGAAACCAAGACCGCGAGCAATCATCGTGAAGCTCACTACTTATCGCATGAGAACTGAAATCCTGAAAGTGCGCAGGAAGCTAAAGGGAAGTGGTATCGGAATCGACGAGGCATTGACGAAGACCAATCAGGACCTTCTCTATGCCGCTAAGCAGCATGAGAAGGTGAAAGAGGCATGGACCTCAGATGGGCGCGTAATCGTGTTACTGCCGGCAACCAGAGGAAACACCATCAAGCGAGTGATTCGTAGCAAAGAAGAATTAAAGTGGTTATAAAGAAAGACAATGAATGACCGAATGAGAGAAACTGATGAAAATAAAATGGACAGTGAATGTTATGGACAATGAAAATAGTTAATGAACAATTTTGACACTGGGGAAGAGACAAATTAATGAACAAATACTAGTATACAATCATTTTCACTGATGCATTTCCATATGCATTCAATTTTATATTTTCTGTTTTGTTTTTGCCCGATATATTATATATATATATATAGATATACATATATTAATTTGGACTACTCAATAGACCTGTTTAATTTTGTAGTTTACGTAGTTTTTGTATGAATATTTTGTTCCCGTATCTTGCATGTCTATGAATTTGTGTTCTGTCTTTCCATTCTTTTCTGTCAACAATGATGAATACCTTAACTGTGTTGTACAAGTAAACAAAATACGTATAACTTACGATGATTTAAATGACATGAGTGAAGATGTAAGATTAAACGATTCTATTCCAATTCTTGATTCTGACTTTGATCAACAATATGTAAATGATTGCAAATATTATTTGGAAGATGAATTCAAAGAGTCTATAGATCCAAATTTAGTACAATTTAGTGCTATACACTTTAACTCGAGGAGTATGGCCAAAAACTTTGATCAAATTTCTGCCTACCTTAGCAACCTTTCTTTAAATTTTACGGCTATTGGTATTACAGAGACGTGGCTGAATTCAGAAAACGAAAATTGTTACATGTTGGATGGATATAACTTTATTAATAATAACAGAAAAGTTGGTAGAGGAGGAGGCGTGGGAATATTTTTAGATGAAAAGTTGTGTTATCGATTACGGGATGACTTGAATCCCACGTGTTCTTCATGTGAAACTGTATTTGTTGAAATTAATATACCTCGATTAAAAAGTATAGTAATTGGTGTAATCTACAGACCCCCAAAGTCCAATTTATATAAATATATGACATATTTTGATAAACTATTGCAAGAACTCTCCAAGGAAAATAAACAAATCTATCTCCTTGGAGACTATAATATTGATTTATTGAAAATTACTTCAAATAGTATTATTACTCTAATGAACATAATTGCGTCACACGGCTTTTACATTCAAATTAACCTTCCAACCCGTGTAACCAACTCATCCCTTTCTATTATTGATAACATATTAACGAATGACAATGATGTTACTCCAGGTATTTTTTATTCCTCAATTACTGATCATATGCCAATTTTCTGCTATAAGAGAGGTGTTCATAAAAATGTTACAGAACAGTCCTATACTTACAGGAAAATCAATGATTTAACGATTAATAGTTTTTTTGTTGAATTAAGTAACATTGATTGGGGTGACGTACTAAGGTGTATGGATGCTGATAAAGCTTATACTTTATTTATGAATATATTCCTCAAATTGTATGATAAACATTTTCCTCTTACATCAACAAAAAAGAGAAGAAAAAATAGGAAACCGTGGGTTACCAATAAAATATTGAAATTGATTAAGAAAAAAAATAAAAGTTTTAAAACATTTTGTCAAACAAGACGTACAAGTGATGAGAGAAAATTTAAAAAAATTAGAAATAAAGTTATTAATGCCCTTCGTAGAGCTCGTCAAGAATATTATAAGGACTTGTTACAATTGAATCGAAATAGTATTAAAAAGACCTGGAAAACAATTAATGAATTATTGGGCAAAAAGAAAAGTCAAATTCCAAAAACATTTCAATGTAACGGAAAATTATTTACTGAGCCTATTGAAATAACAAATCAATTCAATAATTATTTTATTAACATTGGAAAAACTGTTAGTGACGCGGTACCACAATCTATTCATTCTTCTCATTTTTATTGTCGAACAAGTGTTGTTGATTCAATCTTTTTATCACCTGTACATACGAGTGAATTAATTGATGTCAGTAAATACCTTAGAAGTAATGCAAGTTGTGGAATCGATAATGTAAGCTGTAAAGTTGTTAAGCGGGTTATCCACGCCATTGTATTGCCGTTAGTTCATGTATTTAATCTTTCCATTGTATCTGGTAAAGTACCCTTAAAACTTAAAGAATCTAAAGTAATCCCTGTTTTTAAGAAAGACGATCCCGGCAAATTTGTAAACTATAGACCCATATCCCTCTTACCATGTTTTTCTAAATTACTTGAACGACTAATCTATAATCGGTTATATAAATTTTTAAATATCAACGATATATTAAGTGACACTCAATATGGATTTAGATCCAGCTATTCCTGTGAACATGTTCTTTTAAAAGTGCAACAAAAAATATTAGATTCATTTCAAGCTAACGAACATATAATAGGGATTTTCTTAGACTTATCTAAGGCATTCGATTCTATGGATCACTCGATACTTTTATTTAAACTACAACAATGTGGAATACGAGGGATTGCATTAGACTGGTTTAGGGACTATCTTTTAAACAGAGTTCAACATACTTTTGTCCACGGTGTTTTGTCTTCTTCGTTAAATGTCTTTATTGGGGTACCTCAGGGATCAATACTGGGTCCCCTGCTATTTCTTTTATACATAAATGATCTTTGTAAATCATCTAACTTATTAACCTTCTATCAATTTGCTGATGACACTAGTATATTTTTTTCATCTAAAGATTTGAATAATACTGTCCGCGTTCTAAATAATGAGCTTAAGAATATATCTGACTGGTTAAAAGCAAATAAATTGTCCCTGAATGTTGACAAAACTAAATGTGTTTATTTTCGAAAAACTAAATATAATATAGGATCTAAAATTTCCAAAATTTCCGATATAGCTAGCAATAACGGTCCTTTAATTAATAACGATAATATTCCCATTTACATTAATAATAAACTTATTCAATTAAGTAATTCCGTTAACTTCTTGGGTGTCGTATTAGATAATTGCTTGGGATTTAAGGACCATATCACAAATGTTTTACATAAGATCAGCAGAAATGCTGGCTTGATAAATAAGCTAAAATATAGTTTGTTACCCGAAAATTTGATAACTTTATATCATTCCATTATTTTCCCTTACTTGAAATATTGTAATATTGTATGGGCCACTAATGCAACACAAACTGAATTAGACTCACTATTTAAAGTTCAAAAGAAATGTTTAAGAATAGCTACCAATTCTCATTATCTAGCACCATCAGCACCTTTGTTTAAGAAGCTTTCGTTATTAAATATATATGATATAAATAAGCAAGAAATCGCAACGTTCATGTACAAATATAAAAACAAGTTGTTACCTGCCCCCTTTTCAGACCTCTTTCAATATAATAGTCAAATTCATAATTATAATACACGGCTTTCCAACAAATTTCATTTATGGTCTGTTAAGTCTAGTTATGAAGCTAAATCAATGAGTTATCTAGGTCCTAAACAGTGGAATATGATTCCCCAAGTAATAACGAAATCACAATTCATATCTTCCTTTAGAAAACAATATAAAATCTTACTACTAAATAATTACTAATCAGCTCAGTTGTTGATTTTTTTTCTTCTTCTAAATTGTATATCTGAACCCTCTTTCATTGTTATCTTGTTTTCCTTTCCTTTCTTTTCCCCCTTTATATATTGTTTTTCTTCTCTCTATTTTAATTTCTCTTGTCTTATAGATAGTTGAAGTGTTTGTACTTTGCTTATTTTACTTAATTTATTGTTGTGTGCTTATAATATGTTATATTTCTTTTTGTATTTGTTTTTCATTCTTTAATGGGCGATCCAACTTCACAGGTTTTCGCAACCTTCATGGAAAGCCCCGCATATAACCTTTGTAAACATAGTTAAAATTTACTGTTACTTTGTATATTTTGATTTTTATATTGCGAAATAAAATTGAATTGAATTGAATCATCGAATACGGGGTGCAAAAATGCTAGAAACCGACATTAAAAAGGTCTTATTTGAGCGCATATCTATCAATGTGGCAGAACAAACCTAAACGTATAGCGCATAACATGTAGAGTATATCGGTGAGGGGGTTTCGGGCTTTAATACAGTCGCCGCTATTTCCCATTTGCCTTAATTTTGCTGAAAATCACATGAAATGTAGATTATTATATACCTCATCGAATACAGGGTGCAAAAATTCTAGCAGCCGACATTAAAAAGGTCTTATTTAAGCGCATATCAACCAATGTCCAGAACAAACTTAAACTTTTGGTGCATATAACGTCCAGAGTATATAGAGGGGATGGGGGTTAATACATTCGTTGCTGATTTCCCATTTGCTTTAAATGTGCTGAAACTCACATGAAATGTTTATTATTATATACCTCATCCAATACAGGGTGCAAAAATTCTAGCAGCTGACAATAAAAAGGTCTTATTTGAGCGCATATCAACCAATGTCCAGAACAAACCTAAACGTTTGGTGCATATAACGCCTAGAGTATATAGAAGGGGGTGGGGGTTAATACAATCGTTGCTGATTTTCCATTTGCTTAAAATGTGCTGAAACTAACATGAAATGTAGATTATTATATAAATCATCGAATACAGGGTGCAAAAATTCTAGCAGCCGACATTAAAAAGGTCTTATTTAAGCGCATATCAACCAATGTCCAGAACAATTTTAAATTTTTGGTGCATATAACGTCCAGAGTATATAGAAGGGGATGGGGGTTAATACATTCGTTGCTGATTTCCCATTTGCTTTAAATGTGCTGAAACTCACATGAAATGTAGATTATTATATACCTCATCGAATACGGGGTGCAAAAATGCTAGAAACCGACATAAAAAGGTCTTATTTGAGCGCATATCTATCAATGTGGCAGAACAAACCTAAACGTATAGCGCATAACATGTAGAGTATATCGGTGAGGGGGTTTCGGGCTTTAATACAGTCGCCGCTATTTCCCATTTGCCTTAATTTTGCTGAAAATCACATGAAATGTAGATTATTATATACCTCATCGAATACAGGGTGCAAAAATTCTAGCAGCCGACATTAAAAAGGTCTTATTTAAGCGCATATTAACCAATGTCCAGAACAAACTTAAACTTTTGGTGCATATAACGTCTAGAGTATATAGAAGGGGGTGGGGGTTAATACATTCGTTGCTGATTTCTCATTTGCTTTAAATATGCTGAAACTCACATGAAATGTAGATTATTATATACCTCATCGAATACAGGGTGCAAAAATTCTAGCAGCCGACATTAAAAAGGTCTCATTTGAGCGCATATCAACCAATGTCCAGAACAAACTTAAACGTTTGGTGCATATAACGTCTAGAGTATATAAAAGGGGATGGGGGTTAATTCATTCATTGCTGATTTCCCATTTGCTTTAAATGTGCTGAAACTCACATGAAATGTAGATTATTATATACCTCATCGAATACAGGGTGCAAAAATTCTAGCAGTCGCCGCTATTTCCCATTTGCCTTAATTTTGCTGAAAATCACATGAAATGTAGATTATTATATACCTCATCCAATACGGGGTGCAAAAATTCTAGCAGCTGACAATAAAAAGGTCTTATTTGAGCGCATATCAACCAATGTCCAGAACAAACCTAAACGTTTGGTGCATATAACGTCTAGAGTATATAGAAGGGGGTGGGGGTTAATTCATTCATTGCTGATTTCCCATTTGCTTTAAATGTGCTGAAACTCACATGAAATGTAGATTATTATATACCTCATCGAATACAGGGTGCAAAAATTCTAGCAGTCGCCGCTATTTCCCATTTGCCTTAATTTTGCTGAAAATCACATGAAATGTAGATTATTATATACCTCATCCAATACGGGGTGCAAAAATTCTAGCAGCTGACAATAAAAAGGTCTTATTTGAGCGCATATCAACCAATGTCCAGAACAAACCTAAACGTTTGGTGCATATAACGTCTAGAGTATATAGAAGGGGGTGGGGGTTAATACACTCGTTGCTGATTTCCCATTTGCATTAAATGTGCTGAAACTCACATGAAATGTAGATTATTATATACCTCATCGAATACAGGGTGCAAAAATTCTAGCAGCCGACATTAAAAAGGTCTTATTTAAGCGCATATCAACCAATGTCCAGAACAAACTTAAACTTTTGGTGCATATAACGTCCAGAGTATATAGAGGGGATGGGGGTTAATACATTCGTTGCTGATTTCCCATTTGCTTTAAATGTGCTGAAACTCACATGAAATGTTTATTATTATATACCTCATCCAATACAGGGTGCAAAAATTCTAGCAGCTGACAATAAAAAGGTCTTATTTGAGCGCATATCAACCAATGTCCAGAACAAACCTAAACGTTTGGTGCATATAACGCCTAGAGTATATAGAAGGGGGTGGGGGTTAATACAATCGTTGCTGATTTTCCATTTGCTTTAAATGTGCTGAAACTCACATGAAATGTAGATTATTATATAAATCATCGAATACAGGGTGCAAAAATTCTAGCAGCCGACATTAAAAAGGTCTTATTTAAGCGCATATCAACCAATGTCCAGAACAAACTTAAACTTTTGGTGCATATAACGTCCAGAGTATATAGAGGGGATGGGGGTTAATACATTCGTTGCTGATTTCCCATTTGCTTTAAATGTGCTGAAACTCACATGAAATGTTTATTATTATATACCTCATCCAATACAGGGTGCAAAAATTCTAGCAGCTGACAATAAAAAGGTCTTATTTGAGCGCATATCAACCAATGTCCAGAACAAACCTAAACGTTTGGTGCATATAACGCCTAGAGTATATAGAAGGGGGTGGGGGTTAATACAATCGTTGCTGATTTTCCATTTGCTTTAAATGTGCTGAAACTCACATGAAATGTAGATTATTATATAAATCATCGAATACAGGGTGCAAAAATTCTAGCAGCCGACATTAAAAAGGTCTTATTTGAGCGCATATCAACCAATCTCCAGAACAAACCTAAACGTATAGCGCATATATCGTCCAGAGTATATAGAAGGGGGTGGGGGTTAAGACATTCGTTGCTAATTTCCCATTTGCATTAAATGTGCTGAAACTCACATGAAATGTCGATTATTATATACCTCATCGAAAACGGGGTGCAAAAATGCTAGAAACCGACATTAAAAAGGTCTTATTTGAGCGCATATCAATCAATGTGGCAGAACAAACCTAAACGTATAGCGCATAACATGTAGAGTATATCGGTGAGGGGGTTTCGGGCTTTAATACAGTCGCCGCTATTTCCCATTTGCCTTAATTTTGCTGAAAATCACATGAAATGTAGATTATTAGATACCTCATCCAATACAGGGTGCAAAAATTCTTGCAGATGACAATAAAAAGGTCTTATTTGAGCGCATATCAACCAATGTCCAGAACAAACCTAAACGTTTGGTGCATATAACGTCTAGAGTATATAGAAGGAGGTGGGGGTTAATACAATCGTTGCTGATTTCCCATTTGCTTTAAATGTGCTGAAACTCACATGAAATGTAGATTATTATATACCTCATCGAATACAGGGTGCAGAAATTCTGGCAGCCGACATTAAAAAGGTCTTATTTGAACGCATATCAACCAATGTCCAGAACAAACCTAAACGTTTGGTGCATATAACGTCTATAGTATATAAAGGGGATGGGGGTTAATACATTCATTGCTGATTTCCCATTTGCTTTAAATGTGCTGAAACTCACATGAAATGTAGATTATTAGATACCTCATCCAATACAGGGTGCAAAAATTTTTGCAGCTGACAATAAAAAGGTTTTATTTGAGCGCATATCAACCAATGTCCAGAACAAACCTAAACGTTTGGTGCATATAACGTCTAGAGTATATAGAAGGGGGTGGGGGTTAATACAATCGTTGCTGATTTCCCATTTGCTTTAAATGTGCTGAAACTCACATGAAATGTAGATTATTATATACATCATCGAATACAGGGTGCAAAAATTCTGGCAGCCGACATTAAAAAGGTCTTATTTAAGCGCATATCAACCAATGTCCAGAACAAACTTAAACTTTTGGTGCATATAACGTCCAGAGTATATAGAGGGGATGGGGGTTAATACATTCGTTGCTGATTTCCCATTTGCTTTAAATGTGCTGAAACTCACATGAAATGTTTATTATTATATACCTCATCCAATACAGGGTGCAAAAATTCTAGCAGCTGACAATAAAAAGGTCTTATTTGAGCGCATATCAACCAATGTCCAGAACAAACCTAAACGTTTGGTGCATATAACGCCTAGAGTATATAGAAGGGGGTGGGGGTTAATACAATCGTTGCTGATTTTCCATTTGCTTTAAATGTGCTGAAACTCACATGAAATGTAGATTATTATATAAATCATCGAATACAGGGTGCAAAAATTCTAGCAGCCGACATTAAAAAGGTCTTATTTGAGCGCATATCAACCAATCTCCAGAACAAACCTAAACGTATAGCGCATATATCGTCCAGAGTATATAGAAGGGGGTGGGGGTTAAGACATTCGTTGCTAATTTCCCATTTGCATTAAATGTGCTGAAACTCACATGAAATGTCGATTATTATATACCTCATCGAAAACGGGGTGCAAAAATGCTAGAAACCGACATTAAAAAGGTCTTATTTGAGCGCATATCAATCAATGTGGCAGAACAAACCTAAACGTATAGCGCATAACATGTAGAGTATATCGGTGAGGGGGTTTCGGGCTTTAATACAGTCGCCGCTATTTCCCATTTGCCTTAATTTTGCTGAAAATCACATGAAATGTAGATTATTAGATACCTCATCCAATACAGGGTGCAAAAATTCTTGCAGATGACAATAAAAAGGTCTTATTTGAGCGCATATCAACCAATGTCCAGAACAAACCTAAACGTTTGGTGCATATAACGTCTAGAGTATATAGAAGGAGGTGGGGGTTAATACAATCGTTGCTGATTTCCCATTTGCTTTAAATGTGCTGAAACTCACATGAAATGTAGATTATTATATACCTCATCGAATACAGGGTGCAGAAATTCTGGCAGCCGACATTAAAAAGGTCTTATTTGAACGCATATCAACCAATGTCCAGAACAAACCTAAACGTTTGGTGCATATAACGTCTATAGTATATAAAAGGGGATGGGGGTTAATACATTCATTGCTGATTTCCCATTTGCTTTAAATGTGCTGAAACTCACATGAAATGTAGATTATTAGATACCTCATCCAATACAGGGTGCAAAAATTTTTGCAGCTGACAATAAAAAGGTTTTATTTGAGCGCATATCAACCAATGTCCAGAACAAACCTAAACGTTTGGTGCATATAACGTCTAGAGTATATAGAAGGGGGTGGGGGTTAATACAATCGTTGCTGATTTCCCATTTGCTTTAAATGTGCTGAAACTCACATGAAATGTAGATTATTATATACATCATCGAATACAGGGTGCAAAAATTCTGGCAGCCGACATTAAAAAGGTCTTATTTAAGCGCATATCAACCAATGTCCAGAACAAACTTAAACTTTTGGTGCATATAACGTCCAGAGTATATAGAGGGGATGGGGGTTAATACATTCGTTGCTGATTTCCCATTTGCTTTAAATGTGCTGAAACTCACATGAAATGTTTATTATTATATACCTCATCCAATACAGGGTGCAAAAATTCTAGCAGCTGACAATAAAAAGGTCTTATTTAAGCGCATATCAACCAATGTCCAGAACAAACTTAAACATTTGGTGCATATAACGTCCAGAGTATATAGAGGGGATGGGGGTTAATACATTCGTTGCTGATTTCCCATTTGCTTTAAATGTGCTGAAACTCACATGAAATGTTATTATTATATACCTCATCCAATACAGGGTGCAAAAATTCTAGCAGCTGACAATAAAAAGGTCTTATTTGAGCGCATATCAACCAATGTCCAGAACAATTTTAAATTTTTGGTGCATATAACGTCCAGAGTATATAGAAGGGGATGGGGGTTAATACATTCGTTGCTGATTTCCCATTTGCTTTAAATGTGCTGAAACTCACATGAAATGTAGATTATTATAAACCTCATCGAATACGGGGTGCACAAATTCTAGCAGCCGACATTAAAAAGGTTTTATTTTAGCGCATATCAACCAATGTCCAGAACAAACCTAAACGTTTGGTGCATGTAACGTCTAGAGTACATAAAAGGGGGTTGGGGTTAATACATGCGATGCTGATTTCCCATTTGCTTTAAACGTGCTGAAACTCACATGAAATGTAGATTATTATATACCTCATCGAATACGGGGTGCAACAGTTCTAGAAACCGACATTAAAAAGGTCTTATTTGAGCGCATATCAAACAATGTGGCAGAACAAACCTAAACGTATCGCGCATAACATGTAGAGTAAATCGGTGAGGGGGTTTCGGGCTTTAATACAGTCGCCGCTATTTCCCATTTGCCTTAATTTTGCTGAAAATCACATGAAATGTAGATTATTATATACCTCATCGAAACAGGGTGCAAAAATTCTAGCAGCTGACAATAAAAAGGTCTTATTTGAGCGCATATCAACCAATGTCCAGAACAAACCTAAACGTTTGGTGCATATAACGTCCAGAGTATATAGAGGGGATGGGGGTTAATACATTCGTTGCTGATTTCCCATTTGCTTTAAATGTGCTGAAACTCACATGACATGTTTATTATTATATACCTCATCCAATACAGGGTGCAAAAATTCTTGCAGCTGACAATAAAAAGGTTTTATTTGAGCGCATATCAACCAATGTCCAGAACAAACCTAAACGTTTGGTGCATATAACGCCTAGAGTATATAGAAGGGGGTGGGGGTTAATACAATCGTTGCTGATTTTCCATTTGCTTTAAATGTGCTGAAACTCACATGAAATGTAGATTATTATATACCTCATCGAATACGGGGTGCAAAAATGCTAGAAACCGACATTAAAAAGGTCTTATTTGAGCGCATATCTATCAATGTGGCAGAACAAACCTAAACGTATAGCGCATAACATGTAGAGTATATCGGTGAGGGGGTTTCGGGCTTTAATACAGTCGCCGCTATTTCCCATTTGCCTTAATTTTGCTGAAAATCACATGAAATGTAGATTATTATATACCTCATCGAATACAGGGTGCAAAAATTCTAGCAGCCGACATTAAAAAGGTCTTATTTGAGCGCATATCAACCAATCTCCAGAACAAACCTAAACGTTTGGCGCATATAACGTCCAGATTATATAGAAGGGGGTTGGGGTTAATACATTCATTGCTGATTTCCGATTTGCTTTAAATGTGCTGAAACTCACATGAAATGTAGATTATTATATACCTCATCGAATACGGGGTGCAAAAATACTAGCAGCCGACATAAAAAAGGTCTTATTTGAGCGCATATCAACCAATGTCCAGAACAAACTTAAACTTTTGGTGCATATAACGTCTAGAGTAATAGAAGGGGGTTGGGGTTAATACATTCGTTGCTGATTTCCCATTTGCTTTAAATGTGCTGAAACTCATATGAAATGTAGATTATTATATACCTCATCGAATACAGGGTGCAAAAATTCTAGCAGCCGACATTAAAAAGGTCTTATTTGAGCGCATATCAACCAATGTCCAGAACAAACCTAAACGTTTGGCGCATATAACGTCCAGAGTATATAGAAGGGGGTGGGGGTTAATACATTCGCTGCTAATTTCCCATTTGCTTTAAATGTGCTGAAACTCACATGAAATGTAGATTATTATAAACCTCATCGAATACGGGGTGCACAAATTCTAGCAGCCGACATTAAAAAGGTCTTATTTGAGCGCATATCAACCAATCTCCAGAACAAACTTAAACTTTTGGTGCATATAACGTCCAGAGTATATAGAAGGGGATGGGGGTTAATACATTCGTTGCTAATTTCCCATTTGCTTTAAATGTGCTGAAACTCACATGAAATGTAGATTATTATAAACCTCATCGAATACGGGGTGCACAAATTCTAGCAGCCGACATTAAAAAGGTTTTATTTTAGCGCATATCAACCAATGTCCAGAACAAACCTAAACGTTTGGTGCATATAACGTCTGAGTCCATAAAAGGGGGTTGGGGTTAATACATGCGATGCTGATTTCCCATTTGCTTTAAACGTGCTGAAACTCACATGAAATATAGATTAATCGAATACAGGGTGCAAACAGTTCTAGAAACCGACATTAAAAAGGTCTTATTTGAGCGCATATCAATCAATGTGGCAGAACAAACCTAAACGTATCGCGCATAACATGTAGAGTATATGGTGAGGGGTTTCGGGCTTTAATACAGTCGCCGCTTTTTCCCATTTGCCTTAATTTTGCTGAAAATCACATGAAAGGTAGATTATTATATACCTCATCGAATACAGGGTGCAAAAATTCTAGCAGCCGACATTAAAAAGGTCTTATTTGAGCGCATATCAACCAATCTCCAGAACAAACCTAAACGTTTGGCGCATATAACGTCCAGAGTATATAGAAGGGGGTGGGGGTTAATACATTCGCTGCTAATTTCCCATTTGCTTTAAATGTGCTGAAACTCACATGAAATGTAGATTATTATAAACCTCATCGAATACGGGGTGCACAAATTCTAGCAGCCGACATTAAAAAGGTCTTATTTGAGCGCATATCAACCAATCTCCAGAACAAACTTAAACTTTTGGTGCATATAACGTCCAGAGTATATAGAAGGGGATGGGGGTTAATACATTCGTTGCTAATTTCCCATTTGCTTTAAATGTGCTGAAACTCACATGAAATGTAGATTATTATAAACCTCATCGAATACGGGGTGCACAAATTCTAGCAGCCGACATTAAAAAGGTTTTATTTTAGCGCATATCAACCAATGTCCAGAACAAACCTAAACGTTTGGTGCATATAACGTCTGAGTCCATAAAAGAGGGTTGGGGTTAATACATGCGATGCTGATTTCCCATTTGCTTTAAACGTGCTGAAACTCACATGAAATATAGATTAATCGAATACAGGGTGCAACAGTTCTAGAAACCGACATTAAAAAGGTCTTATTTGAGCGCATATCAATCAATGTGGCAGAACAAACCTAAACGTATCGCGCATAACATGTAGAGTATATTGGTGAGGGGGTTTCGGGCTTTAATACAGTCGCCGCTATTTCCCATTTGCCTTAATTTTGCTGAAAATCACATGAAATGTAGATTATTATATACCTCATCGAATACAGGGTGCAAAAATTCTAGCAGCTGACAATAAAAAGGTCTTATTTGAGCGCATATCAACCAATGTCCAGAACAAACCTAAACGTTTGGTGCATATAACGTCTAGAGTATATAGAAGGGGATGGGGGTTAATACATTCGTTGCTGATTTCCCATTTGCTTTAAATGTGCTGAAACTCACATGAAATGTAGATTATTATATACCTCATCGAATACGGGGTGCAAAAATGCTAGAAACCGACATTAAAAAGGTCTTATTTGAGCGCATATCTATCAATGTGGCAGAACAAACCTAAACGTATAGCGCATAACATGTAGAGTATATCGGTGAGGGGGTTTCGGGCTTTAATACAGTCGCCGCTATTTTCCATTTGCCTTAATTTTGCTGAAAATCACATGAAAAGTAGATTATTATATAAATCATCGAATACAGGGTGCAAAAATTCTAGCAGCCGACATTAAAAAGGTCTTATTTAAGCGCATATCAACCAATGTCCAGAACAATTTTAAAATTTTGGTGCATATAACGTCCAGAGTATATAGAAGGGGATGGGGGTTAATACATTCGTTGCTGATTTCCCATTTGCTTTAAATGTGCTGAAACTCACATGAAATGTAGATTATTATATACCTCATCGAATACGGGGTGCAACAATTCTAGAAACCGACATTAAAAAGGTCTTATTTGAGCGCATATCAATCAATGTGGCAGAACAAACCTAAACGTATAGCGCATAACATGTAGAGTATATCGGTGAGGGGGTTTCGGGCTTTAATACAGTCGCCGCTATTTCCCATTTGCCTTAATTTTGCTGAAAATCACATGAAATGTAGATTATTATATACCTCATCCAATACGGGGTGCAAAAATTCTAGCAGCTGACAATAAAAAGGTCTTATTTTAGCGCATATCAACCAATCTCCAGAACAAACCTAAACCTTTGGTGCATATAACGTCTAGAGTATATAGAAGGGGGTGGGGGTTAATACATTCGTTGCTAATTTCCCATTTGCTTTAAATGTGCTGAAACTCACATGAAATGTAGATTATTATAAACCTCATCGAATACGGGGTGCAAAAATTCTAGCAGCCGACATTAAAAAGGTTTTATTTTAGCGCATATCAACCAATGTCCAGAACAAACCTAAACGTTTGGTGCATATAACGTCTAGAGTACATAAAAGGGGGTTGGGGTTAATACATGCGATGCTGATTTCCCATTTGCTTTAAATGTGCTGAAACTCACATGAAATGTAGATTATTATATAAATCATCGAATACAGGGTGCAAAAATTCTAGCAGCCGACATTAAAAAGGTCTTATTTAAGCGCATATCAACCAATGTCCAGAACAAACTTAAACATTTGGTGCATATAACGTCCAGAGTATATAGAGGGGATGGGGGTTAATACATTCGTTGCTGATTTCCCATTTGCTTTAAATGTGCTGAAACTCACATGAAATGTTTATTATTATATACCTCATCCAATACAGGGTGCAAAAATTCTAGCAGCTGACAATAAAAAGGTCTTATTTGAGCGCATATCAACCAATGTCCAGAACAAACCTAAACGTTTGGTGCATATAACGCCTAGAGTATATAGAAGGGGGTGGGGGTTAATACAATCGTTGCTGATTTTCCATTTGCTTTAAATGTGCTGAAACTCACATGAAATGTAGATTATTATATAAATCATCGAATACAGGGTGCAAAAATTCTAGCAGCCGACATTAAAAAGGTCTTATTTAAGCGCATATCAACCAATGTCCAGAACAAACTTAAACTTTTGGTGCATATAACGTCCAGAGTATATAGAGGGGATGGGGGTTAATACATTCGTTGCTGATTTCCCATTTGCTTTAAATGTGCTGAAACTCACATGAAATGTTTATTATTATATACCTCATCCAATACAGGGTGCAAAAATTCTAGCAGCTGACAATAAAAAGGTCTTATTTGAGCGCATATCAACCAATGTCCAGAACAAACCTAAACGTTTGGTGCATATAACGCCTAGAGTATATAGAAGGGGGTGGGGATTAATACAATCGTTGCTGATTTTCCATTTGCTTTAAATGTGCTGAAACTCACATGAAATGTAGATTATTATATAAATCATCGAATACAGGGTGCAAAAATTCTAGCAGCCGACATTAAAAAGGTCTTATTTAAGCGCATATCAACCAATGTCCAGAACAATTTTAAATTTTTGGTGCATATAACGTCCAGAGTATATAGAAGGGGATGGGGGTTAATACATTCGTTGCTGATTTCCCATTTGCTTTAAATGTGCTGAAACTCACATGAAATGTAGATTATTATATACCTCATCGAATACGGGGTGCAAAAATGCTAGAAACCGACATTAAAAAGGTCTTATTTGAGCGCATATCTATCAATGTGGCAGAACAAACCTAAACGTATAGCGCATAACATGTAGAGTATATCGGTGAGGGGGTTTCGGGCTTTAATACAGTCGCCGCTATTTTCCATTTGCCTTAATTTTGCTGAAAATCACATGAAATGTAGATTATTATATAAATCATCGAATACAGGGTGCAAAAATTCTAGCAGCCGACATTAAAAAGGTCTTATTTAAGCGCATATCAACCAATGTCCAGAACAATTTTAAATTTTTGGTGCATATAACGTCCAGAGTATATAGAAGGGGATGGGGGTTAATACATTCGTTGCTGATTTCCCATTTGCTTTAAATGTGCTGAAACTCACATGAAATGTAGATTATTATATACCTCATCGAATACGGGGTGCAAAAATGCTAGAAACCGACATTAAAAAGGTCTTATTTGAGCGCATATCTATCAATGTGGCAGAACAAACCTAAACGTATAGCGCATAACATGTAGAGTATATCGGTGAGGGGGTTTCGGGCTTTAATACAGTCGCCGCTATTTCCCATTTGCCTTAATTTTGCTGAAAATCACATGAAATGTAGATTATTATATACCTCATCGAATACAGGGTGCAAAAATTCTAGCAGCCGACATTAAAAAGGTCTTATTTAAGCGCATATCAACCAATGTCCAGAACAAACTTAAACTTTTGGTGCATATAACGTCCAGAGTATATAGAGGGGATGGGGGTTAATACATTCGTTGCTGATTTCCCATTTGCTTTAAATGTGCTGAAACTCACATGAAATGTTTATTATTATATACCTCATCCAATACAGGGTGCAAAAATTCTAGCAGCTGACAATAAAAAGGTCTTATTTTAGCGCATATCAACCAATGTCCAGAACAAACCTAAACGTTTGGTGCATATAACGTCTAGAGTATAAAAGGGGGTTGGGGTTAATACATGCGATGCTGATTTCCCATTTGCTATAAATGTGCTGAAACTCACATGAAATGTAGATTATTATATAAATCATCGAATACAGGGTGCAAAAATTCTAGCAGCCGACATTAAAAAGGTCTTATTTAAGCGCATATCAACCAATGTCCAGAACAAACTTAAACATTTGGTGCATATAACGTCCAGAGTATATAGAGGGGATGGGGGTTAATACATTCGTTGCTGATTTCCCATTTGCTTTAAATGTGCTGAAACTCACATGAAATGTTTATTATTATATACCTCATCCAATACAGGGTGCAAAAATTCTAGCAGCTGACAATAAAAAGGTCTTATTTGAGCGCATATCAACCAATGTCCAGAACAAACCTAAACGTTTGGTGCATATAACGCCTAGAGTATATAGAAGGGGGTGGGGGTTAATACAATCGTTGCTGATTTTCCATTTGCTTTAAATGTGCTGAAACTCACATGAAATGTAGATTATTATATAAATCATCGAATACAGGGTGCAAAAATTCTAGCAGCCGACATTAAAAAGGTCTTATTTAAGCGCATATCAACCAATGTCCAGAACAAACTTAAACTTTTGGTGCATATAACGTCCAGAGTATATAGAGGGGATGGGGGTTAATACATTCGTTGCTGATTTCCCATTTGCTTTAAATGTGCTGAAACTCACATGAAATGTTTATTATTATATACCTCATCCAATACAGGGTGCAAAAATTCTAGCAGCTGACAATAAAAAGGTCTTATTTGAGCGCATATCAACCAATGTCCAGAACAAACCTAAACGTTTGGTGCATATAACGCCTAGAGTATATAGAAGGGGGTGGGGGTTAATACAATCGTTGCTGATTTTCCATTTGCTTTAAATGTGCTGAAACTCACATGAAATGTAGATTATTATATAAATCATCGAATACAGGGTGCAAAAATTCTAGCAGCCGACATTAAAAAGGTCTTATTTGAGCGCATATCAACCAATCTCCAGAACAAACCTAAACGTATAGCGCATATATCGTCCAGAGTATATAGAAGGGGGTGGGGGTTAATACATTCGTTGCTAATTTCCCATTTGCATTAAATGTGCTGAAACTCACATGAAATGTCGATTATTATATACCTCATCGAAAACGGGGTGCAAAAATGCTAGAAACCGACATTAAAAAGGTCTTATTTGAGCGCATATCAATCAATGTGGCAGAACAAACCTAAACGTATAGCGCATAACATGTAGAGTATATCGGTGAGGGGGTTTCGGGCTTTAATACAGTCGCCGCTATTTTCCATTTGCCTTAATTTTGCTGAAAATCACATGAAATGTAGATTATTATATAAATCATCGAATACAGGGTGCAAAAATTCTAGCAGCCGACATTAAAAAGGTCTTATTTAAGCGCATATCAACCAATGTCCAGAACAATTTTAAATTTTGGTGCATATAACGTCCAGAGTATATAGAAGGGGATGGGGGTTAATACATTCGTTGCTGATTTCCCATTTGCTTTAAATGTGCTGAAACTCACATGAAATGTAGATTATTATATACCTCATCGAATACGGGGTGCAAAAATTCTAGCAGCTGACATAAAAAGGTCTTATTTGAGCGCATATCAACCAATGTCCAGAACAAACCTAAACATTTGGTGCATATAACGCCTAGAGTATATAGAAGGGGGTGGGGGTTAATACAATCGTTGCTGATTTTCCATTTGCTTTAAATGTGCTGAAACTCACATGAAATGTAGATTATTATATAAATCATCGAATACAGGGTGCAAAAATTCTAGCAGCCGACATTAAAAAGGTCTTATTTAAGCGCATATCAACCAATGTCCAGAACAATTTTAAATTTTTGGTGCATATAACGTCCAGAGTATATAGAAGGGGATGGGGGTTAATACATTCGTTGCTGATTTCCCATTTGCTTTAAATGTGCTGAAACTCACATGAAATGTTGATTATTATATACCTCATCGAATACGGGGTGCAAAAATGCTAGAAACCGACATAAAAAGGTCTTATTTGAGCGCATATCTATCAATGTGGCAGAACAAACCTAAACGTATAGCGCATAACATGTAGAGTATATCGGTGAGGGGGTTTCGGGCTTTAATACAGTCGCCGCTATTTCCCATTTGCCTTAATTTTGCTGAAAATCACATGAAATGTAGATTATTATATACCTCATCGAATACAGGGTGCAAAAATTCTAGCAGCCGACATTAAAAAGGTCTTATTTAAGCGCATATTAACCAATGTCCAGAACAAACTTAAACTTTTGGTGCATATAACGTCTAGAGTATATAGAAGGGGGTGGGGGTTAATACATTCGTTGCTGATTTCTCATTTGCTTTAAATATGCTGAAACTCACATGAAATGTAGATTATTATATACCTCATCGAATACAGGGTGCAAAAATTCTAGCAGCCGACATTAAAAAGGTCTCATTTGAGCGCATATCAACCAATGTCCAGAACAAACTTAAACGTTTGGTGCATATAACGTCTAGAGTATATAAAAGGGGATGGGGGTTAATTCATTCATTGCTGATTTCCCATTTGCTTTAAATGTGCTGAAACTCACATGAAATGTAGATTATTATATACCTCATCGAATACAGGGTGCAAAAATTCTAGCAGTCGCCGCTATTTCCCATTTGCCTTAATTTTGCTGAAAATCACATGAAATGTAGATTATTATATACCTCATCCAATACGGGGTGCAAAAATTCTAGCAGCTGACAATAAAAAGGTCTTATTTGAGCGCATATCAACCAATGTCCAGAACAAACCTAAACGTTTGGTGTATATAACGTCTAGAGTATATAGAAGGGGGTGGGGGTTAATACACTCGTTGCTGATTTCCCATTTGCATTAAATGTGCTGAAACTCACATGAAATGTAGATTATTATATACCTCATCGAATACAGGGTGCAAAAATTCTAGCAGCCGACATTAAAAAGGTCTTATTTGAGCGCATATCAACCAATCTCCAGAACAAACCTAAACGTATAGCGCATATATCGTCCAGAGTATATAGAAGGGGGTGGGGGTTAAGACATTCGTTGCTAATTTCCCATTTGCATTAAATGTGCTGAAACTCACATGAAATGTCGATTATTATATACCTCATCGAAAACGGGGTGCAAAAATGCTAGAAACCGACATTAAAAAGGTCTTATTTGAGCGCATATCAATCAATGTGGCAGAACAAACCTAAACGTATAGCGCATAACATGTAGAGTATATCGGTGAGGGGGTTTCGGGCTTTAATACAGTCGCTGCTATTTCCCATTTGCCTTAATTTTGCTGAAAATCACATGAAATGTAGATTATTAGATACCTCATCCAATACAGGGTGCAAAAATTCTTGCAGCTGACAATAAAAAGGTCTTATTTGAGCGCATATCAACCAATGTCCAGAACAAACCTAAACGTTTGGTGCATATAACGTCTAGAGTATATAGAAGGGGGTGGGGGTTAATACAATCGTTGCTGATTTCCCATTTGCTTTAAATGTGCTGAAACTCACATGAAATGTAGATTATTATATACCTCATCGAATACAGGGTGCAGAAATTCTAGCAGCCGACATTAAAAAGGTCTTATTTGAACGCATATCAACCAATGTCCAGAACAAACCTAAACGTTTGGTGCATATAACGTCTATAGTATATAAAAGGGGATGGGGGTTAATACATTCATTGCTGATTTCCCATTTGCTTTAAATGTGCTGAAACTCACATGAAATGTAGATTATTAGATACCTCATCCAATACAGGGTGCAAAAATTCTAGCAGCTGACAATAAAAAGGTCTTATTTGAGCGCATATCAACCAATGTCCAGAACAAATCTAAACGTTTGGTGCATATAACGTCTAGAGTATATAGAGGGGGTGGGGGTTAATACAATCGTTGCTGATTTCCCATTTGCATTAAATGTGCTGAAACTCACATGAAATGTAGATTATTATATACATCATCGAATACAGGGTGCAAAAATTCTAGCAGCCGACATTAAAAAGGTCTTATTTAAGCGCATATCAACCAATGTCCAGAACAAACTTAAACTTTTGGTGCATATAACGTCCAGAGTATATAGAGGGGATGGGGGTTAATACATTCGTTGCTGATTTCCCATTTGCTTTAAATGTGCTGAAACTCACATGAAATTTTATTATTATATACCTCATCCAATACAGGGTGCAAAAATTCTAGCAGCTGACAATAAAAAGGTCTTATTTGAGCGCATATCAACCAATGTCCAGAACAAACCTAAACGTTTGGTGCATATAACGCCTAGAGTATATAGAAGGGGGTGGGGGTTAATACAATCGTTGCTGATTTTCCATTTGCTTTAAATGTGCTGAAACTCACATGAAATGTAGATTATTATATAAATCATCGAATACAGGGTGCAAAAATTCTAGCAGCCGACATTAAAAAGGTCTTATTTAAGCGCATATCAACCAATGTCCAGAACAAACTTAAACTTTTGGTGCATATAACGTCCAGAGTATATAGAGGGGATGGGGGTTAATACATTTGTTGCTGATTTCCCATTTGCTTTAAATGTGCTGAAACTCACATGAAATGTTTATTATTATATACCTCATCCAATACAGGGTGCAAAAATTCTAGCAGCTGACAATAAAAAGGTCTTATTTGAGCGCATATCAACCAATGTCCAGAACAAACCTAAACGTTTGGTGCATATAACGCCTAGAGTATATAGAAGGGGGTGGGGGTTAATACAATCGTTGCTGATTTTCCATTTGCTTTAAATGTGCTGAAACTCACATGAAATGTAGATTATTATATAAATCATCGAATACAGGGTGCAAAAATTCTAGCAGCCGACATTAAAAAGGTCTTATTTGAGCGCATATCAACCAATGTCCAGAACAAACCTAAACGTATAGCGCATATATCGTCCAGAGTATATAAAAGGGGGTGGGGGTTAATACATTCGTTGCTAATTTCCCATTTGCTTTAAATGTGCTGAAACTCACATGAAATGTCGATTATTATATACCTCATCGAAAACGGGGTGCAAAAATGCTAGAAACCGACATTAAAAAGGTCTTATTTGAGCGCATATCAATCAATGTGGCAGAACAAACCTAAACGTATAGCGCATAACATGTAGAGTATATCGGTGAGGGGGTTTCGGGCTTTAATACAGTCGCCGCTATTTCCCATTTGCCTTAATTTTGCTGAAAATCACATGAAATGTAGATTATTATATACCTCATCCAATACAGGGTGCAAAAATTCTAGCAGATGACAATAAAAAGGTCTTATTTGAGCGCATATCAACCAATGTCCAGAACAAACCTAAACGTTTGGTGCATATAACGTCTAGAGTATATAGAAGGAGGTGGGGGTTAATACAATCGTTGCTGATTTCCCATTTGCTTTAAATGTGCTGAAACTCACATGAAATGTAGATTATTATATACCTCATCGAATACAGGGTGCAGAAATTCTAGCAGCCGACATTAAAAAGGTCTTATTTGAACGCATATCAACCAATGTCCAGAACAAACCTAAACTTTGGTGCATATAACGTCTATAGTATATAAAAGGGGATGGGGGTTAATACATTCGTTGCTGATTTCCCATTTGCTTTAAATGTGCTGAAACTCACATGAAATGTAGATTATTAGATACCTCATCCAATACAGGGTGCAAAAATTCTAGCAGCTGACAATAAAAAGGTTTTATTTGAGCGCATATCAACCAATGTCCAGAACAAACCTAAACGTTTGGTGCATATAACGTCTAGAGTATATAGAAGGGGGTGGGGGTTAATACAATCGTTGCTGATTTCCCATTTGCTTTAAATGTGCTGAAACTCACATGAAATGTAGATTATTATATACATCATCGAATACAGGGTGCAAAAATTCTAGCAGCCGACATTAAAAAGGTCTTATTTAAGCGCATATCAACCAATGTCCAGAACAAACTTAAACTTTTGGTGCATATAACGTCCAGAGTATATAGAGGGGATGGGGGTTAATACATTCGTTGCTGATTTCCCATTTGCTTTAATTGTGCTGAAACTCACATGAAATGTATTATTATATACCTCATCCAATACAGGGTGCAAAAATTCTAGCAGCTGACAATAAAAAGGTCTTATTTGAGCGCATATCAACCAATGTCCAGAACAAACCTAAACGTTTGGTGCATATAACGCCTAGAGTATATAGAAGGGGGTGGGGGTTAATACAATCGTTGCTGATTTCCATTTGCTTTAAATGTGCTGAAACTCACATGAAATGTAGATTATTATATAAATCATCGAATACAGGGTGCAAAAATTCTAGCAGCCGACATTAAAAAGGTCTTATTTAAGCGCATATCAACCAATGTCCAGAACAAACTTAAACATTTGGTGCATATAACGTCCAGAGTATATAGAGGGGATGGGGGTTAATACATTCGTTGCTGATTTCCCATTTGCTTTAAATGTGCTGAAACTCACATGAAATGTTTATTATTATATACCTCATCCAATACAGGGTGCAAAAATTCTAGCAGCTGACAATAAAAAGGTCTTATTTGAGCGCATATCAACCAATGTCCAGAACAAACCTAAACGTTTGGTGCATATAACGCCTAGAGTATATAGAAGGGGGTGGGGGTTAATACAATCGTTGCTGATTTTCCATTTGCTTTAAATGTGCTGAAACTCACATGAAATGTAGATTATTATATAAATCATCGAATACAGGGTGCAAAAATTCTAGCAGCCGACATTAAAAAGGTCTTATTTGAGCGCATATCAACCAATGTCCAGAACAAACCTAAACGTATAGCGCATATATCGTCCAGAGTATATAGAAGGGGGTGGGGGTTAATACATTCGTTGCTGATTTCCCATTTGCTTTAAATGTGCTGAAACTCACATGAAATGTAGATTATTATATACCTCATCGAAAACGGGGTGCAAAATTGCTAGAAACTGACATTAAAAAGGTCTTATTTGAGCGCATATCAATCAATGTGGCAGAACAAACCTAAACGTATAGCGCATAACATGTAGAGTATATCGGTGAGGGGGTTTGGGCTTTAATACAGTCGCCGCTATTTCCCATTTGCCTTAATTTTGCTGAAAATCACATGAAATGTAGATTATTATATACCTCATCCAATACAGGGTGCAAAAATTCTAGCAGCTGACAATAAAAAGGTCTTATTTGAGCGCATATCAACCAATGTCCAGAACAAACCTAAACGTTTGGTGCATATAACGTCTAGAGTATATAGAAGGGGTGGGGGTTAATACAATCGTTGCTGATTTCCCATTTGCTTTAAATGTGCTGAAACTCACATGAAATGTAGATTATTATATACCTCATCGAATACAGGGTGCAAAAATTCTAGCAGCCGACATTAAAAAGGTCTTATTTGAGCGCATATCAACCAATGTCCAGAACAAACCTAAACGTTTGGTGCATATAACGTCTAGAGTATATAAAGGGGATGGGGGTTAATACATTCGTTGCTGATTTCCCATTTGCTTTAAATGTGCTGAAACTCACATGAAATGTAGATTATTATATACCTCATCGAATACAGGGTGCAAAAATTCTAGCAGCCGACATTAAAAAGGTCTTATTTAAGCGCATATCAACCAATGTCCAGAACAAACTTAAACTTTTGGTGCATATAACGTCCAGAGTATATAGAGGGGATGGGGGTTAATACATTCGTTGCTGATTTCCCATTTGCTTTAAATGTGCTGAAACTCACATGAAATGTTTATTATTATATACCTCATCCAATATAGGGTGCAAAAATTCTAGCAGCTGACAATAAAAAGGTCTTATTTGAGCGCATATCAACCAATGTCCAGAACAAACCTAAACGTTTGGTGCATATAACGCCTAGAGTATATAGAAGGGGGTGGGGGTTAATACAATCGTTGCTGATTTTCCATTTGCTTTAAATGTGCTGAAACTCACATGAAATGTAGATTATTATATAATCATCGAATACAGGGTGCAAAAATTCTAGCAGCCGACATTAAAAAGGTCTTATTTAAGCGCATATCAACCAATGTCCAGAACAAACTTAAACTTTTGGTGCATATAACGTCCAGAGTATACAGAGGGGATGGGGGTTAATACATTCGTTGCTGATTTCCCATTTGCTTTAAATGTGCTGAAACTCACATGAAATGTTTATTATTATATACCTCATCCAATACAGGGTGCAAAAATTCTAGCAGCTGACAATAAAAAGGTCTTATTTGAGCGCATATCAACCAATGTCCAGAACAAACCTAAACGTTTGGTGCATATAACGCCTAGAGTATATAGAAGGGGGTGGGGGTTAATACAATCGTTGCTGATTTTCCATTTGCTTTAAATGTGCTGAAACTCACATGAAATGTAGATTATTATATAAATCATCGAATACAGGGTGCAAAAATTCTAGCAGCCGACATTAAAAGGTCTTATTTAAGCGCATATCAACCAATGTCCAGAACAATTTTAAATTTTTGGTGCATATAACGTCCAGAGTATATAGAAGGGGATGGGGGTTAATACATTCGTTGCTGATTTCCCATTTGCTTTAAATGTGCTGAAACTCACATGAAATGTTTATTATTATATACCTCATCCAATACAGGGTGCAAAAATTCTAGCAGCTGACAATAAAAAGGTCTTATTTGAGCGCATATCAACCAATGTCCAGAACAAACCTAAACGTTTGGTGCATATAACGCCTAGAGTATATAGAAGGGGGTGGGGGTTAATACAATCGTTGCTGATTTTCCATTTGCTTTAAATGTGCTGAAACTCACATGAAATGTAGATTATTATATAAATCATCGAATACAGGGTGCAAAAATTCTAGCAGCCGACATTAAAAAGGTCTTATTTAAGCGCATATCAACCAATGTCCAGAACAAACTTAAACTTTTGGTGCATATAACGTCCAGAGTATACAGAGGGGATGGGGGTTAATACATTCGTTGCTGATTTCCCATTTGCTTTAAATGTGCTGAAACTCACAAGAAATGTTTATTATTATATACCTCATCCAATACAGGGTGCAAAAATTCTAGCAGCTGACAATAAAAAGGTCTTATTTGAGCGCATATCAACCAATGTCCAGAACAAACCTAAACGTTTGGTGCATATAACGCCTAGAGTATATAGAAGGGGGTGGGGGTTAATACAATCGTTGCTGATTTCCATTTGCTTTAAATGTGCTGAAACTCACATGAAATGTAGATTATTATATAAATCATCGAATACAGGGTGCAAAAATTCTAGCAGCCGACATTTAAAAGGTCTTATTTAAGCGCATATCAACCAATGTCCAGAACAATTTTAAATTTTTGGTGCATATAACGTCCAGAGTATATAGAAGGGGATGGGGGTTAATACATTCGTTGCTGATTTCCCATTTGCTTTAAATGTGCTGAAACTCACATGAAATGTTTATTATTATATACCTCATCCAATACAGGGTGCAAAAATTCTAGCAGCTGACAATAAAAAGGTCTTATTTGAGCGCATATCAACCAATGTCCAGAACAAACCTAAACGTTTGGTGCATATAACGCCTAGAGTATATAGAAGGGGGTGGGGGTTAATACAATCGTTGCTGATTTTCCATTTGCTTTAAATGTGCTGAAACTCACATGAAATGTAGATTATTATATAAATCATCGAATACAGGGTGCAAAAATTCTAGCAGCCGACATTAAAAAGGTCTTATTTAAGCGCATATCAACCAATGTCCAGAACAAACCTAAACTTTGGTGCATATAACGTCTAGAGTATATAAAAGGGGATGGGGGTTAATACATTCGTTGCTGATTTCCCATTTGCTTTAAATGTGCTGAAACTCACATGAAATGTAGATTATTATATACCTCATCCAATACAGGGTGCAAAAATTCTAGCAGCTGACAATAAAAAGGTTTATTTGAGCGCATATCAACCAATGTCCAGAACAAACCTAAACGTTTGGTGCATATAACGTCTAGAGTATATAGAAGGGGGTGGGGGTTAATACAATCGTTGCTGATTTCCCATTTGCTTTAAATGTGCTGAAACTCACATGAAATGTAGATTATTATATACATCATCGAATACAGGGTGCAAAAATTCTAGCAGCCGACATTAAAAAGGTCTTATTTAAGCGCATATCAACCAATGTCCAGAACAAACTTAAACTTTTGGTGCATATAACGTCCAGAGTATATAGAGGGGATGGGGGTTAATACATTCGTTGCTGATTTCCCATTTGCTTTAATTGTGCTGAAACTCACATGAAATGTTTATTATTATATACCTCATCCAATACAGGGTGCAAAAATTCTAGCAGCTGACAATAAAAAGGTCTTATTTGAGCGCATATCAACCAATGTCCAGAACAAACCTAAACGTTTGGTGCATATAACGCCTAGAGTATATAGAAGGGGGTGGGGGTTAATACAATCGTTGCTGATTTTCCATTTGCTTTAAATGTGCTGAAACTCACATGAAATGTAGATTATTATATAAATCATCGAATACAGGGTGCAAAAATTCTAGCAGCCGACATTAAAAAGGTCTTATTTAAGCGCATATCAACCAATGTCCAGAACAAACTTAAACATTTGGTGCATATAACGTCCAGAGTATATAGAGGGGATGGGGGTTAATACATTCGTTGCTGATTTCCCATTTGCTTTAAATGTGCTGAAACTCACATGAAATGTAGATTATTATATACCTCATCCAATACAGGGTGCAAAAATTCTAGCAGCTGACAATAAAAAGGTCTTATTTGAGCGCATATCAACCAATGTCCAGAACAAACCTAAACGTTTGGTGCATATAACGCCTAGAGTATATAGAAGGGGGTGGGGGTTAATACAATCGTTGCTGATTTTCCATTTGCTTTAAATGTGCTGAAACTCACATGAAATGTAGATTATTATATAAATCATCGAATACAGGGTGCAAAAATTCTAGCAGCCGACATTAAAAAGGTCTTATTTGAGCGCATATCAACCAATGTCCAGAACAAACCTAAACGTATAGCGCATATATCGTCCAGAGTATATAGAAGGGGGTGGGGGTTAATACATTCGTTGCTAATTTCCCATTTGCATTAAATGTGCTGAAACTCACATGAAATGTAGATTATTATATACCTCATCGAATACGGGGTGCAAAATTGCTAGAAACTGACATTAAAAAGGTCTTATTTGAGCGCATATCAATCAATGTGGCAGAACAAACCTAAACGTATAGCGCATAACATGTAGAGTATATCGGTGAGGGGGTTTTGGGCTTTAATACAGTCGCCGCTATTTCCCATTTGCCTTAATTTTGCTGAAAATCACATGAAATGTAGATTATTATATACCTCATCCAATACAGGGTGCAAAAATTCTAGCAGCTGACAATAAAAAGGTCTTATTTGAGCGCATATCAACCAATGTCCAGAACAAACCTAAACGTTTGGTGCATATAACGTCTAGAGTATATAGAAGGAGGTGGGGGTTAATACAATCGTTGCTGATTTCCCATTTGCTTTAAATGTGCTGAAACTCACATGAAATGTAGATTATTATATACCTCATCGAATACAGGGTGCAAAAATTCTAGCAGCCGACATTAAAAAGGTCTTATTTGAGCGCATATCAACCAATGTCCAGAACAAACCTAAACGTTTGGTGCATATAACGTCTATAGTATATAAAAGGGGATGGGGGTTAATACATTCATTGCTGATTTCCCATTTGCTTTAAATGTGCTGAAACTCACATGAAATGTAGATTATTATATAAATCATCGAATACAGGGTGCAAAAATTCTAGCAGCCGACATTAAAAAGGTCTTATTTAAGCGCATATCAACCAATGTCCAGAACAAACTTAAACTTTTGGTGCATATAACGTCCAGAGTATATAGAGGGGATGGGGGTTAATACATTCGTTGCTGATTTCCCATTTGCTTTAAATGTGCTGAAACTCACATGAAATGTTTATTATTATATACCTCATCCAATACAGGGTGCAAAAATTCTAGCAGCTGACAATAAAAAGGTCTTATTTGAGCGCATATCAACCAATGTCCAGAACAAACCTAAACGTTTGGTGCATATAACGCCTAGAGTATATAGAAGGGGGTGGGGGTTAATACAATCGTTGCTGATTTTCCATTTGCTTTAAATGTGCTGAAACTCACATGAAATGTAGATTATTATATAAATCATCGAATACAGGGTGCAAAAATTCTAGCAGCCGACATTAAAAAGGTCTTATTTAAGCGCATATCAACCAATGTCCAGAACAAACTTAAACTTTTGGTGCATATAACGTCCAGAGTATACGGAGGGGATGGGGGTTAATACATTCGTTGCTGATTTCCCATTTGCTTTAAATGTGCTGAAACTCACATGAAATGTTTATTATTATATACCTCATCGAATACAGGGTGCAAAAATTCTAGCAGCTGACAATAAAAAGGTCTTATTTGAGCGCATATCAACCAATGTCCAGAACAAACCTAAACGTTTGGTGCATATAACGCCTAGAGTATATAGAAGGGGGTGGGGGTTAATACAATCGTTGCTGATTTTCCATTTGCTTTAAATGTGCTGAAACTCACATGAAATGTAGATTATTATATAAATCATCGAATACAGGGTGCAAAAATTCTAGCAGCCGACATTTAAAAGGTCTTATTTAAGCGCATATCAACCAATGTCCAGAACAAATTTAAATTTTTGGTGCATATAACGTCCAGAGTATATAGAAGGGGATGGGGGTTAATACATTCGTTGCTGATTTCCCATTTGCTTTAAATGTGCTGAAACTCACATGAAATGTAGATTATTATATACCTCATCCAATACAGGGTGCAAAAATTCTAGCAGCTGACAATAAAAAGGTCTTATTTGAGCGCATATCAACCAATGTCCAGAACAAACCTAAACGTTTGGTGCATATAACGCCTAGAGTATATAGAAGGGGGTGGGGGTTAATACAATCGTTGCTGATTTCCCATTTGCTTTAAATGTGCTGAAACTCACATGAAATGTAGATTATTATATAAATCATCGAATACAGGGTGCAAAAATTCTAGCAGCCGACATTAAAAAGGTCTTATTTAAGCGCATATCAACCAATGTCCAGAACAAACTTAAACTTTTGGTGCATATAACGTCCAAAGTATATAGAGGGGATGGGGGTTAATACATTCGTTGCTGATTTCCCATTTGCTTTAAATGTGCTGAAACTCACATGAAATGTAGATTATTATATACCTCATCCAATACAGGGTGCAAAAATTCTAGCAGCTGACAATAAAAAGGTCTTATTTGAGCGCATATCAACCAATGTCCAGAACAAACCTAAACGTTTGGTGCATATAACGCCTAGAGTATATAGAAGGGGGTGGGGGTTAATACAATCGTTGCTGATTTTCCATTTGCTTTAAATGTGCTGAAACTCACATGAAATGTAGATTATTATATACCTCATCGAATACAGGGTGCAAAAATTCTAGCAGCCGACATTAAAAAGGTCTTATTTAAGCGCATATCAACCAATGTCCAGAACAAACTTAAACTTTTGGTGCATATAACGTCCAGAGTATACAGAGGGGATGGGGGTTAATACATTCGTTGCTGATTTCCCATTTGCTTTAAATGTGCTGAAACTCACATGAAATGTTTATTATTATATACCTCATCCAATACAGGGTGCAAAAATTCTAGCAGCTGACAATAAAAAGGTCTTATTTGAGCGCATATCAACCAATGTCCAGAACAAACCTAAACGTTTGGTGCATATAACGCCTAGAGTATATAGAAGGGGGTGGGGGTTAATACAATCGTTGCTGATTTCCATTTGCTTTAAATGTGCTGAAACTCACATGAAATGTAGATTATTATATAAATCATCGAATACAGGGTGCAAAAATTCTAGCAGCCGACATTAAAAAGGTCTTATTTAAGCGCATATCAACCAATGTCCAGAACAATTTTAAATTTTTGGTGCATATAACGTCCAGAGTATATAGAAGGGGATGGGGGTTAATACATTCGTTGCTGATTTCCCATTTGCTTTAAATGTGCTGAAACTCACATGAAATGTTATTATTATATACCTCATCCAATACAGGGTGCAAAAATTCTAGCAGCTGACAATAAAAAGGTCTTATTTGAGCGCATATCAACCAATGTCCAGAACAAACCTAAACGTTTGGTGCATATAACGCCTAGAGTATATAGAAGGGGGTGGGGGTTAATACAATCGTTGCTGATTTTCCATTTGCTTTAAATGTGCTGAAACTCACATGAAATGTAGATTATTATATAAATCATCGAATACAGGGTGCAAAAATTCTAGCAGCCGACATTAAAAAGGTCTTATTTAAGCGCATATCAACCAATGTCCAGAACAATTTTAAATTTTGGTGCATATAACGTCCAGAGTATATAGAAGGGGATGGGGGTTAATACATTCGTTGCTGATTTCCCATTTGCTTTAAATGTGCTGAAACTCACATGAAATGTAGATTATTATATACCTCATCGAATACGGGGTGCAAAAATGCTAGAAACCGACATTAAAAAGGTCTTATTTGAGCGCATATCTATCAATGTGGCAGAACAAACCTAAACGTATAGCGCATAACATGTAGAGTATATCGGTGAGGGGGTTTCGGGCTTTAATACAGTCGCCGCTATTTCCCATTTGCCTTAATTTTGCTGAAAATCACATGAAATGTAGATTATTATATAAATCATCGAATACAGGGTGCAAAAATTCTAGCAGCCGACATTAAAAAGGTCTTATTTAAGCGCATATCAACCAATGTCCAGAACAAACTTAAATTTTTGGTGCATATAACGTCCAGAGTATATAGAAGGGATGGGGGTTAATACATTCGTTGCTGATTTCCCATTTGCTTTAAATGTGCTGAAACTCACATGAAATGTAGATTATTATATACCTCATCGAATACGGGGTGCAAAAATGCTAGAAACCGACATTAAAAAGGTCTTATTTGAGCGCATATCAATCAATGTGGCAGAACAAACCTAAACGTATAGCGCATAACATGTAGAGTATATCGGTGAGGGGGTTTCGGGCTTTAATACAGTCGCCGCTATTTCCCATTTGCCTTAATTTTGCTGAAAATCACATGAAATGTAGATTATTATATACCTCATCGAATACAGGGTGCAAAAATTCTAGCAGCCGACATTAAAAAGGTCTTATTTAAGCGCATATCAACCAATGTCCAGAACAAACTTAAACTTTTGGTGCATATAACGTCCAGAGTATATAGAGGGGATGGGGGTTAATACATTCGTTGCTGATTTCCCATTTGCTTTAAATGTGCTGAAACTCACATGAAATGTAGATTATTATATACCTCATCGAATACAGGGTGCAAAAATTCTAGCAGCTGACAATAAAAAGGTCTTATTTGAGCGCATATCAACCAATGTCCAGAAAAAACCTAAACGTTTGGTGCATATAACGCCTAGAGTATATAGAAGGGGGTGGGGGTTAATACAATCGTTGCTGATTTCCATTTGCTTTAAATGTGCTGAAACTCACATGAAATGTAGATTATTATATAAATCATCGAATACAGGGTGCAAAAATTCTAGCAGCCGACATTAAAAAGGTCTTATTTAAGCGCATATCAACCAATGTCCAGAACAATTTTAAATTTTTGGTGCATATAACGTCCAGAGTATATAGAAGGGGATGGGGGTTAATACATTCGTTGCTGATTTCCCATTTGCTTTAAATGTGCTGAAACTCACATGAAATATAGATTAATCGAATACAGGGTGCAAAAGTTCTAGAAACCGACATTAAAAAGGTCTTATTTGAGCGCATATCAATCAATGTGGCAGAACAAACCTAAACGTATCGCGCATAACATGTAGAGTATATTGGTGAGGGGGTTCGGGCTTTAATACAGTCGCCGCTATTTCCCATTTGCCTTAATTTTGCTGAAAATCACATGAAATGTAGATTATTATATACCTCATCGAATACAGGGTGCAAAAATTCTAGCAGCCGACATTAAAAAGGTCTTATTTGAGCGCATATCAACCAATGTCCAGAACAAACTTAAACTTTTGGTGCATATAACGTCTAGAGTATATAGAAGGGGATGGGGGTTAATACATTCGTTGCTGATTTCCCATTTGCTTTAAATGTGCTGAAACTCACATGAAATGTAGATTATTATATACCTCATCGAATACGGGGTGCAAAAATGCTAGAAACCGACATTAAAAAGGTCTTATTTGAGCGCATATCAATCAATGTGGCAGAACAAACCTAAACGTATAGCGCATAACATGTAGAGTATATCGGTGAGGGGGTTTCGGGCTTTAATACAGTCGCCGCTATTTCCCATTTGCCTTAATTTTGCTGAAAATCACATGAAATGTAGATTATTATATACCTCATCGAATACAGGGTGCAAAAATTCTAGCAGCTGACAATAAAAAGGTCTTATTTGAGCGCATATCAACCAATGTCCAGAACAAACCTAAACGTTTGGTGCATATAACGTCTAGAGTATATAGAAGGGGGTGGGGGTTAATACAATCGTTGCTGATTTCCCATTTGCTTTAAATGTGCTGAAACTCACATGAAATGTAGATTATTATATACCTCATCGAATACAGGGTGCAAAAATTCTAGCAGCCGACATTAAAAAGGTCTTATTTGAGCGCATATCAACCAATGTCCAGAACAAACTTAAATTTTGGTGCATATAACGTCCAGAGTATATAGAAGGGGATGGGGGTTAATACATTCGTTGCTGATTTCCCATTTGCTTTAAATGTGCTGAAACTCACATGAAATGTAGATTATTATATACCTCATCGAATACGGGGTGCAAAAATTCTAGCAACCGACATTAAAAAGGTCTTATTTGAGCGCATATCAACCAATGTCCAGAACAAACCTAAACGTTTGGTGCATATAACGCCTAGAGTATATAGAAGGGGGTGGGGGTTAATACAATCGTTGCTGATTTCCATTTGCTTTAAATGTGCTGAAACTCACATGAAATGTAGATTATTATATAAATCATCGAATACAGGGTGCAAAAATTCTAGCAGCCGACATTAAAAAGGTCTTATTTGAGCGCATATCAACCAATGTCCAGAACAATTTTAAATTTTTGGTGCATATAACGTCCAGAGTATATAGAAGGGGATGGGGGTTAATACATTCGTTGCTGATTTCCCATTTGCTTTAAATGTGCTGAAACTCACATGAAATGTAGATTATTATATACCTCATCGAATACGGTGTGCAAAAATGCTAGAAACCGACATAAAAAGGTCTTATTTGAGCGCATATCAATCAATGTGGCAGAACAAACCTAAACGTTATAGCGCATAACATGTAGAGTATATCGGTGAGGGGGTTTCGGGCTTTAATACAGTCGCCGCTATTTCCCATTTGCCTTAATTTTGCTGAAAATCACATGAAATGTAGATTATTATATACCTCATCGAATACAGGGTGCAAAAATTCTAGCAGCCGACATTAAAAAGGTCTTATTTGAGCGCATATCAACCAATGTCCAGAACAAACTTAAACTTTTGGTGCATATAACGTCTAGAGTATATAAAAGGGGATGGGGGTTAATTCATTCATTGCTGATTTCCCATTTGCTTTAAATGTGCTGAAACTCACATGAAATGTAGATTATTATATACCTCATCGAATACAGGGTGCAAAAATTCTAGCAGTCGCCGCTATTTCCCATTTGCCTTAATTTTGCTGAAAATCACATGAAATGTAGATTATTATATACCTCATCCAATACGGGGTGCAAAAATTCTAGCAGCTGACAATAAAAAGGTCTTATTTGAGCGCATATCAACCAATGTCCAGAACAAACCTAAACGTTTGGTGCATATAACGTCTAGAGTATATAGAAGGGGGTGGGGGTTAATACACTCGTTGCTGATTTCCCATTTGCTTTAAATGTGCTGAAACTCACATGAAATGTAGATTATTATATACCTCATCGAATACAGGGTGCAAAAATTCTAGCAGCCGACATTAAAAAGGTCTTATTTGAGCGCATATCAACCAATCTCCAGAACAAACCTAAACGTATAGCGCATATAACGTCCAGAGTATATAGAAGGGGGTGGGGGTTAATACATTCGTTGCTGATTTCCCATTTGCTTTAAATGTGCTGAAACTCACATGAAATGTAGATTATTATATACCTCATCGAATACGGGGTGCAAAAATGCTAGAAACCGACATTAAAAAGGTCTTATTTGAGCGCATATCAATAAATGTGGCAGAACAAACCTAAACGTATAGCGCATAACATGTAGAGTATATCGGTGAGGGGGTTTCGGGCTTTAATACAGTCGCCGCTATTTCCCATTTGCCTTAATTTTGCTGAAAATCACATGAAATGTAGATTATTATATACCTCATCCAATACAGGGTGCAAAAATTCTAGCAGCTGACAATAAAAAGGTCTTATTTGAGCGCATATCAACCAATGTCCAGAACAAACCTAAACGTTTGGTGCATATAACGTCTAGAGTATATAGAAGGGGGTGGGGGTTAATACAATCGTTGCTGATTTCCCATTTGCTTTAAATGTGCTGAAACTCACATGAAATGTAGATTATTATATACCTCATCGAATACAGGGTGCAAAAATTCTAGCAGCCGACATTAAAAAGGTCTTATTTAAGCGCATATCAACCAATGTCCAGAACAATTTAAATTTTGGTGCATATAACGTCAGAGTATATAGAAGGGGATGGGGGTTAATACATTCGTTGCTGATTTCCCATTTGCTTTAAATGTGCTGAAACTCACATGAAATGTAGATTATTATATACCTCATCGAATACGGGGTGCAAAAATGCTAGAAACCGACATTAAAAAGGTCTTATTTGAGCGCATATCTATCAATGTGGCAGAACAAACCTAAACGTATAGCGCATAACATGTAGAGTATATCGGTGAGGGGGTTTCGGGCTTTAATACAGTCGCCGCTATTTCCCATTTGCCTTAATTTTGCTGAAAATCACATGAAATGTAGATTATTATATACCTCATCGAATACAGGGTGCAAAAATTCTAGCAGCCGACATTAAAAAGGTCTTATTTAAGCGCATATCAACCAATGTCCAGAACAAACTTAAACTTTTGGTGCATATAACGTCTAGAGTATATAGAAGGGGGTGGGGGTTAATACAATCGTTGCTGATTTCCCATTTGCTTTAAATGTGCTGAAACTCACATGAAATGTAGATTATTATATACCTCATCGAATACAGGGTGCAAAAATTCTAGCAGCCGACATTAAAAAGGTCTTATTTGAGCGCATATCAACCAATGTCCAGAACAAACTTAAACTTTTGGTGCATATAACGTCTAGAGTAATAGAAGGGGGTTGGGGTTAATACATTCGTTGCTGATTTCCCATTTGCTTTAAATGTGCTGAAACTCACATGAAATGTAGATTATTATATACCTCATCGAATACAGGGTGCAAAAATTCTAGCAGCCGACATTAAAAAGGTCTTATTTGAGCGCATATCAACCAATGTCCAGAACAAACCTAAACGTTTGGCGCATATAACGTCCAGAGTATATAGAAGGGGGGGGGGTTAATACATTCGTTGCTAATTTCCCATTTGCTTTAAATGTGCTGAAACTCACATGAAATGTAGATTATTATATACCTCATCGAATACGGGGTGCAAAAATTCTAGCAGCCGACATTAAAAAGGTCTTATTTGAGCGCATATCAACCAATGTCCAGAACAAACTTAAACTTTTGGTGCATATAACGTCCAGAGTATATAGAAGGGGATGGGGGTTAATACATTCGTTGCTAATTTCCCATTTGCTTTAAATGTGCTGAAACTCACATGAAATGTAGATTATTATAAACCTCATCGAATACGGGGTGCAAAAATTCTAGCAGCCGACATTAAAAAGGTTTTATTTAGCGCATATCAACCAATGTCCAGAACAAACCTAAACGTTTGGTGCATATAACGTCTGAGTATATAAAGGGGGTTGGGGTTAATACATGCGTTGCTGATTTCCCATTTGCTTTAAATGTGCTGAAACTCACATGAAATATAGATTAATCGAATACAGGGTGCAAAATTCTAGAAACCGACATTAAAAAGGTCTTATTTGAGCGCATATCAATCAATGTGGCAGAACAAACCTAAACGTATCGCGCATAACATGTAGAGTATATTGGTGAGGGGGTTTCGGGCTTTAATACAGTCGCCGCTATTTCCCATTTGCCTTAATTTTGCTGAAAATCACATGAAATGTAGATTATTATATACCTCATCGAATACAGGGTGCAAAAATTCTAGCAGCTGACAATAAAAAGGTCTTATTTGAGCGCATATCAACCAATGTCCAGAACAAACCTAAACGTTTGGTGCATATAACGTCTAGAGTATATAAAAGGGGATGGGGGTTAATACATTCGTTGCTGATTTCCCATTTGCTTTAAATGTGCTGAAACTCACATGAAATGTAGATTATTATATACCTCATCGAATACATGGTGCAAAAATTCTAGCAGCCGACATTAAAAAGGTCTTATTTGAGCGCATATCAACCAATGTCCAGAACAAACCTAAACGTTGGCGCATATAACGTCCAGAGTATATAGAAGGGGGTGGGGGTTAATACATTCGTTGCTGATTTCCCATTTGCTTTAATTGTGCTGAAACTCACATGAAATGTAGATTATTATATACCTCATCGAATACGGGGTGCAAAAATGCTAGAAACCGACATTAAAAAGGTCTTATTTGAGCGCATATCAATCAATGTGGCAGAACAAACCTAAACGTATAGCGCATAACATGTAGAGTATATCGGTGAGGGGGTTTCGGGCTTTAATACAGTCGCCGCTATTTCCCATTTGCCTTAATTTTGCTGAAAATCACATGAAATGTAGATTATTATATACCTCATCCAATACAGGGTGCAAAAATTCTAGCAGCTGACAATAAAAAGGTCTTATTTGAGCGCATATCAACCAATGTCCAGAACAAACCTAAACGTTTGGTGCATATAACGTCTAGAGTATATAGAAGGGGGTGGGGGTTAATACAATCGTTGCTGATTTCCCATTTGCTTTAAATGTGCTGAAACTCACATGAAATGTAGATTATTATATACCTCATCGAATACAGGGTGCAAAAATTCTAGCAGCCGACATTAAAAAGGTCTTATTTAAGCGCATATCAACCAATGTCCAGAACAAACTTAAATTTTTGGTGCATATAACGTCCAGAGTATATAGAAGGGGATGGGGGTTAATACATTCGTTGCTGATTTCCCATTTGCTTTAAATGTGCTGAAACTCACATGAAATGTAGATTATTATATACCTCATCGAATACGGGGTGCAAAAATGCTAGAACCGACATTAAAAAGGTCTTATTTGAGCGCATATCAATCAATGTGGCAGAACAAACCTAAACGTATAGCGCATAACATGTAGAGTATATCGGTGAGGGGGTTTCGGGCTTTAATACAGTCGCCGCTATTTCCCATTTGCCTTAATTTTGCTGAAAATCACATGAAATGTAGATTATTATATACCTCATCGAATACAGGGTGCAAAAATTCTAGCAGCCGACATTAAAAAGGTCTTATTTGAGCGCATATCAACCAATGTCCAGAACAAACTTAAACTTTTGGTGCATATAACGTCTAGAGTATATAGAAGGGGGTGGGGGTTAATACAATCGTTGCTGATTTCCCATTTGCTTTAAATGTGCTGAAACTCACATGAAATGTAGATTATTATATACCTCATCGAATACAGGGTGCAAAAATTCTAGCAGCCGACATTAAAAAGGTCTTATTTGAGCGCATATCAACCAATGTCCAGAACAAACTTAAACTTTTGGTGCATATAACGTCTAGAGTATATAGAAGGGGGTTGGGGTTAATACATTCGTTGCTGATTTCCCATTTGCTTTAAATGTGCTGAAACTCACATGAAATGTAGATTATTATATACCTCATCGAATACAGGGTGCAAAAATTCTAGCAGCCGACATTAAAAAGGTCTTATTTGAGCGCATATCAACCAATGTCCAGAACAAACCTAAACGTTTGGCGCATATAACGTCCAGAGTATATAGAAGGGGGTGGGGGTAATACATTCGTTGCTGATTTCCCATTTGCTTTAAATGTGCTGAAACTCACATGAAATGTAGATTATTATATACCTCATCGAATAGGGTGCAAAAATTCTAGCAGCCGACATTAAAAAGGTCTTATTTGAGCGCATATCAACCAATGTCCAGAACAAACTTAAACTTTGGTGCATATAACGTCCAGAGTATATAGAAGGGGATGGGGGTTAATACATTCGTTGCTGATTTCCCATTTGCTTTAAATGTGCTGAAACTCACATGAAATGTAGATTATTATATACCTCATCGAATACGGGGTGCAAAAATTCTAGCAGCCGACATTAAAAAGGTTTTATTTAGCGCATATCAACCAATGTCCAGAACAAACCTAAACGTTTGGTGCATATAACGTAGAGTATATAGAAGGGGTTGGGGTTAATACATGCGATGCTGATTTCCCATTTGCTTTAAATGTGCTGAAACTCACATGAAATATAGATTATCGAATACAGGGTGCAAAAATTCTAGAAACCGACATTAAAAAGGTCTTATTTGAGCGCATATCAATCAATGTGGCAGAACAAACCTAAACGTATCGCGCATAACATGTAGAGTATATCGGTGAGGGGGTTTCGGGCTTTAATACAGTCGCCGCTATTTCCCATTTGCCTTAAATTTGCTGAAAATCACATGAAATGTAGATTATTATATACCTCATCGAATACAGGGTGCAAAAATTCTAGCAGCCGACATTAAAAAGGTCTTATTTGAGCGCATATCAACCAATGTCCAGAACAAACTTAAACTTTTGGTGCATATAACGTCTAGAGTATATAGAAGGGGATGGGGGTTAATACATTCGTTGCTGATTTCCCATTTGCTTTAAATGTGCTGAAACTCACATGAAATGTAGATTATTATATACCTCATCGAATACGGGGTGCAAAAATGCTAGAAACCGACATTAAAAAGGTCTTATTTGAGCGCATATCAATCAATGTGGCAGAACAAACCTAAACGTATAGCGCATAACATGTAGAGTATATCGGTGAGGGGGTTTCGGGCTTTAATACAGTCGCCGCTATTTCCCATTTGCCTTAATTTTGCTGAAAATCACATGAAATGTAGATTATTATATACCTCATCGAATACAGGGTGCAAAAATTCTAGCAGCCGACATTAAAAAGGTCTTATTTGAGCGCATATCAACCAATGTCCAGAACAAACTTAAACTTTTGGTGCATATAACGTCTAGAGTATATAGAAGGGGGTGGGGGTTAATACAATCGTTGCTGATTTCCCATTTGCTTTAAATGTGCTGAAACTCACATGAAATGTAGATTATTATATACCTCATCGAATACAGGGTGCAAAAATTCTAGCAGCCGACATTAAAAAGGTCTTATTTGAGCGCATATCAACCAATGTCCAGAACAAACTTAAACTTTTGGTGCATATAACGTCTAGAGTATATAGAGGGGGTTGGGGTTAATACATTCGTTGCTGATTTCCCATTTGCTTTAAATGTGCTGAAACTCACATGAAATGTAGATTATTATATACCTCATCGAATACAGGGTGCAAAAATTCTAGCAGCCGACATTAAAAAGGTCTTATTTGAGCGCATATCAACCAATGTCCAGAACAAACCTAAACGTTTGGCGCATATAACGTCCAGAGTATATAGAAGGGGGTGGGGGTTAATACATTCGTTGCTAATTTCCCATTTGCTTTAAATGTGCTGAAACTCACATGAAATGTAGATTATTATAAACCTCATCGAATACGGGGTGCACAAATTCTAGCAGCCGACATTAAAAAGGTCTTATTTGAGCGCATATCAACCAATGTCCAGAACAAACCTAAACTTTTGGTGCATATAACGTCCAGAGTATATAGAAGGGGATGGGGGTTAATACATTCGTTGCTATTTCCCATTTGCTTTAAATGTGCTGAAACTCACATGAAATGTAGATTATTATATACCTCATCGAATACGGGGTGCAAAAATTCTAGCAGCCGACATTAAAAAGGTTTTATTTGAGCGCATATCAACCAATGTCCAGAACAAACCTAAACGTTTGGTGCATATAACGTCTGAGTATATAAAAGGGGGTGGGGGTTAATACATGCGTTGCTGATTTCCCATTTGCTTTAAACGTGCTGAAACTCACATGAAAATATATATTAATCGAATACAGGGTGCAAAAATTCTAGAAACCGACATTAAAAAGGTCTTATTTGAGCGCATATCAATCAATGTGGCAGAACAAACCTAAACGTATGGCGCATAACATGTAGAGTATTGGTGAGGGGGTTTCGGGCTTTAATACAGTCGCCGCTATTTCCCATTTGCCTTAATTTTGCTGAAAATCACATGAAATGTAGATTATTATATACCTCATCGAATACAGGGTGCAAAAATTCTAGCAGCTGACAATAAAAAGGTCTTATTTGAGCGCATATCAACCAATGTCCAGAACAAACCTAAACGTTTGGTGCATATAACGTCTAGAGTATATAAAGGGGATGGGGGTTAATACATTCGTTGCTGATTTCCCATTTGCTTTAAATGTGCTGAAACTCACATGAAATGTAGATTATTATATACCTCATCGAATACAGGGTGCAAAAATTCTAGCAGCCGACATTAAAAAGGTCTTATTTGAGCGCATATCAACCAATGTCCAGAACAAACCTAAACGTTTGGCGCATATAACGTCCAGAGTATATAGAAGGGGGTGGGGTTAATACATTCATTGCTGATTTCCCATTTGCTTTAAATGTGCTGAAACTCACATGAAATGTAGATTATTATATACCTCATCGAATACGGGGTGCAAAAATTCTAGCAGCCGACATAAAAAGGTCTTATTTGAGCGCATATCAACCAATGTCCAGAACAAACTTAAACGTTTGGCGCATATAACGTCTAGAGTATATAGAAGGGGGTTGGGTTAATACAATCGTTGCTGATTTCCCATTTGCTTTAAATGTGCTGAAACTCACATGAAATGTAGATTATTATATACCTCATCGAATACGGGGTGCAAAAATTCTAGAAACCGACATAAAAAGGTCTTATTTGAGCGCATATCAATCAATGTGGCAGAACAAACCTAAACGTATAGCGCATAACATGTAGAGTATATCGGTGAGGGGGTTTGGGCTTTAATACAGTCGCCGCTATTCCCATTTGCCTTAATTTGCTGAAAATCACATGAAATGTAGATTATTATATACCTCATCCAATACGGGGTGCAAAAATTCTAGCAGCTGACATAAAAAGGTCTTATTTGAGCGCATATCAACCAATGTCCAGAACAAACCTAAACCTTTGGTGCATATAACGTCTAGAGTATATAGAAGGGGGGGGGGTTAATACATTCGTTGCTGATTTCCCATTTGCTTTAAATGTGCTGAAACTCACATGAAATGTAGATTATTATATACCTCATCGAATACAGGGTGCAAAAATTCTAGCAGCCGACATTAAAAAGGTCTTATTTTAGCGCATATCAACCAATGTCCAGAACAAACTTAAACTTTTGGTGCATATAACGTCCTAGAGTATATAAAGGGGGTTGGGGTTAATACATTCGTTGCTGATTTCCCATTTGCTTTAAATGTGCTGAAACTCACATGAAATGTAGATTATTATATACCTCATCGAATACGGGGTGCAAAAATTCTAGAAACGACATTAAAAAGGTCTTATTTGAGCGCATATCAAACAATGTGGCAGAACAAACCTAAACGTATCGCGCATAACATGTAGAGTATATCGGTGAGGGGTTTCGGGCTTTAATACAGTCGCCGCTATTTCCCATTTGCCTTAATTTTGCTGAAAATCACATGAAATGTAGATTATTATATACCTCATCGAATACAGGGTGCAAAAATTCTAGCAGCTGACAATAAAAAGGTCTTATTTGAGCGCATATCAACCAATGTCCAGAACAAACCTAAACGTTTGGTGCATATAACGTCTAGAGTATATAGAAGGGGGGTGGGGGTTAATACAATCGTTGCTGATTTCCCATTTGCTTTAAATGTGCTGAAACTCACATGAAATGTAGATTATTATATACCTCATCGAATACAGGGTGCAAAAATCTAGCAGCCGACATTAAAAAGGTCTTATTTGAGCGCATATCAACCAATGTCCAGAACAAACCTAAACGTTTGGTGCATATAACGTCCAGAGTATATAGAAGGGGATGGGGGTTAATACATTCGTTGCTGATTTCCCATTTGCTTTAAATGTGCTGAAACTCACATGAAATGTAGATATTATAAACCTCATCGAATACGGGGTGCAAAAATTCTAGCAGCCGACATTAAAAAGGTCTTATTTGAGCGCATATCAACCAATGTCCAGAACAAACCTAAACGTTGGTGCATATAACGTCTAGAGTATATAAAAGGGGGTTGGGGTTAATACATGCGATGCTGATTTCCCATTTGCTTTAAACGTGCTGAAACTCACATGAAATGTAGATTATTATATACCTCATCGAATACAGGGTGCAAAAATTCTAGAGAAACCGACATTAAAAAGGTCTTATTTGAGCGCATATCAATCAATGTCCAGAACAAACCTAAACGTATCGCGCATAACATGTAGAGTATATCGGTGAGGGGGTTTCGGCTTTAATACAGTCGCCGCTATTTCCCATTTGCTTAAATTTGCTGAAAATCACATGAAATGTAGATTATTATATACCTCATCGAATACAGGGTGCAAAAATTCTAGCAGCCGACAATAAAAAGGTCTTATTTAAGCGCATATCAACCAATGTCCAGAACAAACCTAAACGTTTGGTGCATATAACGTCTAGAGTATATAAAAGGGGATGGGGGTTAATACATTCGTTGCTGATTTCCCATTTGCTTTAAATGTGCTGAAACTCACATGAAATGTAGATTATTATATACCTCATCGAATACGGGGTGCAAAAATGCTAGAAACCGACATTAAAAAGGTCTTATTTGAGCGCATATCAACCAATGTGGCAGAACAAAACTAAACGTATAGCGCATAACATGTAGAGTATATCGGTGAGGGGGTTTCGGGCTTAATACAGTCGCCGCTATTTCCCATTTGCTTAAATTTGCTGAAAATCACATGAAATGTAGATTATTATATACCTCATCGAATACAGGGTGCAAAATTCTAGCAGCCGACATTAAAAAGGTCTTATTTGAGCGCATATCAACCAATGTCCAGAACAAACTTAAACGTTTGGTGCATATAACGTCCAGAGTATATAGAGGGGAGGGGGTTAATACATTCGTTGCTGATTTCCCATTTGCTTTAATGTGCTGAAACTCACATGAAATGTAGATTATTATATACCTCATCGAATACAGGGTGCAAAAATTAGCAGCGACGACATAAAAAGGTCTTATTTGAGCGCATATCAACCAATGTCCAGAACAAACCTAAACGTTTGGCGCATATAACGTCCAGAGTATATAGAAGGGGGTTGGGGTTAATACAATCGTTGCTGATTTCCATTTGCTTTAAATGTGCTGAAACTCACATGAAATGTAGATTATTATATACCTCATCGAATACGGGGTGCAACAATTCTAGAAACCGACATTAAAAAGGTCTTATTGAGCGCATATCAATCAATGTGGCAGAACAAACCTAAACGTATAGCGCATAACATGTAGAGTATATCGGTGAGGGGGGTTCGGCTTTAATACAGTCGCCGCTATTTCCATTTGCCTTAATTTTGCTGAAAATCACATGAAATGTAGATTATTATATACCTCATCCAATACGGGGTGCAAAAATTCTAGCAGCTGACAATAAAAAGGTCTTATTTGAGCGCATATCAACCAATGTCCAGAACAAACCTAAAACTTTGGTGCATATAACGTCTAGAGTATATAGAAGGGGGTGGGGGTTAATACATTCGTTGCTGATTTCCCATTTGCTTTAAATGTGCTGAAACTCACATGAAATGTAGATTATTATATACCTCATCGAATACGGGGTGCACAAATTCTAGCAGCCGACATTAAAAAGGTTTTATTTTAGCGCATATCAACCAATGTCCAGAACAAACCTAAACGTTTGGTGCATATAACGTCTAGAGTACATAAAAGGGGGTTGGGGTTAATACATGCGTTGCTGATTTCCCATTTGCTTTAAACGTGCTGAAACTCACATGAAATGTAGATTATTATATACCTCATCGAATACGGGGTGCAACAGTTCTAGAAACCGACATTAAAAAGGTCTTATTGAGCGCATATCAAACAATGTGCGCAGAACAAACCTAAACGTATCGCGCATAACATGTAGAGTATATCGGTGAGGGGGTTCGGGCTTTAATACAGTCGCCGCTATTCCCATTTGCCTTAATTTTGCTGAAAATCACATGAAATGTAGATTATTATATACCTCATCGAATACGGGGTGCAAAAATTCTAGCAGCTGACATAAAAAGGTCTTATTTGAGCGCATATCAACCAATGTCCAGAACAAACCTAAACGTTTGGTGCATATAACGTCTAGAGTATATAGAAGGGGGTGGGGGTTAATACAATCGTTGCTGATTTCCCATTTGCTTTAAATGTGCTGAAACTCACATGAAATGTAGATTATTATATACCTCATCGAATACAGGGTGCAAAAATTCTAGCAGCCGACATTAAAAAGGTCTTATTTGAGCGCATATCAACCAATCTCCAGAACAAACCTAAACGTTTGGCGCATATAACGTCCAGAGTATATAGAAGGGGATGGGGGTTAATACATCGTTGCTGATTTCCCATTTGCTTTAAATGTGCTGAAACTCACATGAAATGTAGATTATTATATACCTCATCGAATACGGGGTGCAAAAATTCTAGCAGCCGACATTAAAAAGGTCTTATTTGAGCGCATATCAACCAATGTCCAGAACAAACCTAAACGTTTGGCGCATATAACGTCTAGAGTATATAAAAGGGGTTGGGGTTAATACATGCGTTGCTGATTTTCCATTTGCTTTAAATGTGCTGAAACTCACATGAAATGTAGATTATTATATACCTCATCGAATACGGGTGCAAACAATTCTAGAAACCGACATTAAAAAGGTCTTATTTGAGCGCATATCAATCAATGTGGCAGAACAAACCTAAACGTATCGCGCATAACATGTAGAGTATATCGGTGAGGGGTTTCGGGCTTTAATACAGTCGCCGCTATTTCCCATTTGCCTTAATTTTGCTGAAAATCACATGAAATGTAGATTATTATATACTCATCCAATACGGGGTGCAAAAATTCTAGCAGCTGACAATAAAAAGGTCTTATTTTGAGCGCATATCAACCAATGTCCAGAACAAACCTAAACCTTTGGTGCATATAACGTCTAGAGTATATAGAAGGGGGGGGGGTTAATACATTCGTTGCTGATTTCCCATTTGCTTTAAATGTGCTGAAACTCACATGAAATGTAGATTATTATATACCTCATCGAATACGGGGTGCAAAATTCTAGCAGCCGACATTAAAAAGGTTATTTGAGCGCATATCAACCAATGTCCAGAACAAACCTAAACTTTGGTGCATATAACGTCTAGAGTATATAGAAGGGGGTTGGGGTTAATACATCGTTGCTGATTTCCATTTGCTTAAACGTGCTGAAACTCACATGAAATGTAGATTATTATATACCTCATCGAATACGGGGTGCAAAAATTCTAGAAACCGACATTAAAAAGGTCTTATTTGAGCGCATATCAAACAATGTGGCAGAACAAACCTAAACGTATAGCACATAACATGTAGAGTATATCGGTGAGGGGTTTCGGGCTTTAATACAGTCGCCGCTATTTCCCATTTGCTTAATTTGCTGAAAATCACATGAAATGTAGATTATTATATACCTCATCCAATACAGGGTGCAAAAATTCTAGCAGCTGACAATTAAAAAGGTCTTATTTGAGCGCATATCAACCAATGTCCAGAACAAACCTAAACGTTTGGTGCATATAACGTCTAGAGTATATAGAAGGGGGTGGGGGTTAATACATCGTTGCTGATTTCCCATTTGCTTTAAATGTGCTGAAACTCACATGAAATGTAGATTATTATATACATCATCGAATACAGGGTGCAAAAATTCTAGCAGCCGACATTAAAAAGGTCTTATTTGAGCGCATATCAACCAATGTCCAGAACGAACCTAAACATTGGCGCATATAACGTCCAGAGTATATAGAAGGGGATGGGGGTTAATACATTCGTTGCTAATTTCCCATTTGCTTTAAATGTGCTGAAACTCACATGAATGTAGATTATTATAAACCTCATCGAATACGGGTGCAAAAATTCTAGCAGCCGACATTAAAAAGGTTTTATTTGAGCGCATATCAACCAATGTCCAGAACAAACCTAAACGTTGGTGCATATAACGTCTAGAGTATATAAAAGGGGGTTGGGGTTAATACATGCGATGCTGATTTCCCATTTGCTTTAAATGTGCTGAAACTCACATGAAATGTAGATTATTATATACCTCATCGAATACAGGGTGCAAAAATTCTAGAAACCGACATTAAAAAGGTCTTTTTTGAGCGCATATCAATCAATGTGGCAGAACAAACCTAAACGTATCGCGCATAACATGTAGAGTATATCGGTGAGGGGGTTTCGGGCTTAATACAGTCGCCGCTATTCCCATTTGCCTTAATTTTGCTGAAAATCACATGAAATGTAGATTATTATATACCTCATCGAATACAGGGTGCAAAAATTCTAGCAGCTGACAATAAAAAGGTCTTATTTAAGCGCATATCAACCAATGTCCAGAACAAACCTAAACGTTTGGTGCATATAACGTCTAGAGTATATAAAAGGGATGGGGGTAATACATTCGTTGCTGATTTCCCATTTGCTTTAAATGTGCTGAAACTCACATGAAATGTAGATTATTATATACCTCATCGAATACGGGGTGCAAAAATGCTAGAAACCGACATTAAAAAGGTCTTATTTGAGCGCATATCAATCAATGTGGCAGAACAAACCTAAACGTATAGCGCATAACATGTAGAGTATATCGGTGAGGGGGTTTTGGGCTTTAATACAGTCGCGCGCTATTTCCCATTTGCCTTAATTTTGCTGAAAATCACATGAAATGTAGATTATTATATACCTCATCGAATACAGGGTGCAAAAATTCTAGCAGCCGACATTAAAAAGGTCTTATTTGAGCGCATATCAACCAATGTCCAGAACAAACTTAAACTTTTGGGCATATAACGTCCAGAGTATATAGAGGGGATGGGGGTTAATACATTCGTTGCTGATTTCCCATTTGCTTTAAATGTGCTGAAACTCACATGAAATGTAGATATTATATACCTCATCGAATACAGGGTGCAAAAATCTAGCAGCTGACATTAAAAAGGTCTTATTTGAGCGCATATCAACCAATGTCCAGACAAACCTAAACATTTGGCGCATATAACGTCCAGAGTATATAGAAGGGGGTTGGGGTTAATACAATTGTTGCTGATTTCCTATTTGCTTTAATTGTGCTGAAACTCACATGAAATGTAGATTATTATATACCTCATCGAATACGGGGTGCAACAATTCTAGAAACCGACATAAAAAGGTCTTATTTGAGCGCATATCAATCAATGTGGCAGAACAAACCTAAACGTATAGCGCATAACATGTAGAGTATATCGGTGAGGGGGTTCGGGCTTTAATACAGTCGCCGCTATTTCCCATTTGCCTTAATTTTGCTGAAAATCACATGAAATGTAGATTATTATATACCTCATCCAATACGGGGTGCAAAAATTCTAGCAGCTGACAATAAAAAGGTCTTATTTAGCGCATATCAACCAATGTCCAGAACAAACCTAAACCTTGGTGCATATAACGTCTAGAGTATATAGAAGGGGGTGGGGGTTAATACATTCGTTGCTGATTTCCCATTTGCTTTAAATGTGCTGAAACTCACATGAAATGTAGATTATTATATACCTCATCGAATACGGGGTGCACAAAATTCTAGCAGCCGACATTAAAAAGGTTTTATTTTAGCGCATATCAACCAATGTCCAGAACAAACTAAACGTTTGGTGCATATAACGTCTAGAGTATATAAAAGGGGGTTGGGTTAATACATCGTTGCTGATTTCCCATTTGCTTTAAACGTGCTGAAACTCACATGAAATGTAGATTATTATATACCTCATCGAATACGGGGTGCAAAAATTCTAGAAACCGACATTAAAAAGGTCTTATTTGAGCGCATATCAAACAATGTGGCAGAACAAACCTAAACGTATCGCGCATAACATGTAGAGTATATCGGTGAGGGGGTTTCGGGCTTTAATACAGTCGCCGCTATTTCCCATTTGCCTTAATTTTGCTGAAAATCACATGAAATGTAGATTATTATATACCTCATCAATACGGGTGCAAAAATTCTAGCAGCTGACAATAAAAAGGTCTTATTTGAGCGCATATCAACCAATGTCCAGAACAAACCTAAACGTTTGGTGCATATAACGTCTAGAGTATATAGAAGGGGGTGGGGGTTAATACAATCGTTGCTGATTTCCCATTTGCTTTAAATGTGCTGAAACTCACATGAAATGTAGATTATTATATACCTCATCGAATACAGGGTGCAAAAATTCTAGCAGCCGACATTAAAAAGGTCTTATTTGAGCGCATATCAACCAATGTCCAGAACAAACCTAAACGTTTGGCGCATATAACGTCCAGAGTATATAGAAGGGGATGGGGGTAATACATTCGTTGCTGATTTCCCATTTGCTTTAAATGTGCTGAAACTCACATGAAATGTAGATTATTATATACCTCATCGAATACGGGGGTGCAAAAATTCTAGCAGCCGACATTAAAAAGGTTTTATTTAGCGCATATCAACCAATGTCCAGAACAAACCTAAACGTTTGGTGCATATAACGTCTAGAGTATATAAAGGGGGTTGGGGTTAATACATCGTTGCTGATTTCCATTTGCTTTAAATGTGCTGAAACTCACATGAAATGTAGATTATTATATACCTCATCGAATACAGGGTGCAAAATTCTAGAACCGACATTAAAAGGTCTTATTTGAGCGCATATCAATCAATGTCCAGAACAAACCTAAACGTATCGCGCATAACATGTAGAGTATATCGGTGAGGGGTTCGGGCTTTAATACAGTCGCCGCTATTTCCCATTTGCCTTAATTTTGCTGAAAATCACATGAAATGTAGATTATTATATACCTCATCGAATACGGGTGCAAAAATTCTAGCAGCCGACATTAAAAAGGTCTTATTTGAGCGCATATCAACCAATGTCCAGAACAAACCTAAACGTTTGGTGCATATAACGTCCAGAGTATATAGAGGGGGTGGGGTTAATACATTCGTTGCTGATTTCCCATTTGCTTTAAATGTGCTGAAACTCACATGAAATGTTATTATTTATACCTCATCGAATACGGGTGCAAAAATTCTAGCAGCCGACATTAAAAAGGTCTTATTTGAGCGCATATCAACCAATGTCCAGAACAAACCTAAACGTTTGGCGCATATAACGTCAGAGTATATAGAAGGGGGTTGGGGTTAATACATTCGTTGCTGATTTCCCATTTGCTTTAAATGTGCTGAAACTCACATGAAATGTAGATTATATATACCTCATCGAATACGGGGTGCAACAATTCTAGCAACCGACATTAAAAAGGTCTTATTTGAGCGCATATCAATCAATGTGGCAGAACAAACCTAAACGTATAGCGCATAACATGTAGAGTATATCGGTGAGGGGTTTCGGGCTTTAATACAGTCGCCGCTATTTCCCATTTGCCTTAATTTTGCTGAAAATCACATGAAATGTAGATTATTATATACCTCATCCAATACGGGGTGCAAAATTCTAGCAGCTGACAATAAAAAGGTCTTATTTGAGCGCATATCAACCAATGTCCAGAACAAACCTAAACGTTTGGTGCATATAACGTCTAGAGTATATAGAAGGGGGTGGGGTTAATACATTCGTTGCTGATTTCCCATTGCTTTAAATGTGCTGAAACTCACATGAAATGTAGATTATTATATACCTCATCGAATACGGGGTGCAAAATTCTAGCAGCCGACATTAAAAAGGTCTTATTTGAGCGCATATCAACCAATGTCCAGAACAAACCTAAACGTTTGGTGCATATAACGTCCAGAGTATATAAAGGGGGTTGGGGTTAATACATTCGTTGCTGATTTCCCATTTGCTTTAAATGTGCTGAAACTCACATGAAATGTAGATTATTATATACCTCATCGAATACGGGTGCAAAATTCTAGAAGCCGACATTAAAAAGGTCTTATTTGAGCGCATATCAAACAATGTCCAGAACAAACCTAAACGTATGGCGCATATAACGTGTAGAGTATATCGGTGAGGGGTTTGGGCTTTAATACAGTCGTTGCTGATTCCCATTTGCCTTTAATTTGCTGAAAATCACATGAAATGTAGATTATTATATACCTCATCGAATACAGGGTGCAAAAATTCTAGCAGCCGACAATAAAAAGGTCTTATTTGAGCGCATATCAACCAATGTCCAGAACAAACCTAAACGTTTGGTGCATATAACGTCTAGAGTATATAGAAGGGGGTGGGGGTTAATACAATCGTTGCTGATTTCCATTTGCTTTAAATGTGCTGAAAACTCACATGAAATGTAGATTATTATATACCTCATCGAATACAGGGTGCAAAAATTCTAGCAGCCGACATTAAAAAGGTCTTATTTGAGCGCATATCAACCAATGTCCAGAACAAACCTAAACGTTTGGCGCATATAACGTCTAGAGTATATAGAAGGGGATGGGGGTTAATACATTCGTGCTATTTCCCATTTGCTTAAATGTGCTGAAAATCACATGAAATGTAGATTATTATATACCTCATCGAATACGGGGTGCAAAAATTCTAGCAGCCGACATTAAAAAGGTTTATTTGAGCGCATATCAACCAATGTCCAGAACAAACCTAAACGTTTGGTGCATAAACGTCTAGAGTATAAGAAGGGGGTTGGGGTTAATACATCGTTGCTGATTTCCCATTTGCTTTAAATGTGCTGAAACTCACATGAAATGTAGATTATTATATACCTCATCGAATACAGGGTGCAAAAATTCTAGCAGCCGACATTAAAAAGGTCTTATTTGAGCGCATATCAATCAATGTCCAGAACAAACCTAAACGTATGGTGCATACATGTAGAGTATATAGAGGGGGTTTGGGGCTTTAATACAGTCGCCGCTATTTCCCATTTGCTTTAATTTGCTGAAAATCACATGAAATGTAGATTATTATATACCTCATCGAATACAGGGTGCAAAAATTCTAGCAGCTGACAATAAAAAGGTCTTATTTGAGCGCATATCAACCAATGTCCAGAACAAACCTAAACGTTTGGTGCATATAACGTCTAGAGTATATAGAAGGGGGTTGGGGGTTAATACATTCGTTGCTGATTTCCCATTTGCTTTAAATGTGCTGAAACTCACATGAAATGTAGATTATTATATACCTCATCGAATACGGGGTGCAAAAATTCTAGAACCGACATTAAAAAGGTCTTATTTGAGCGCATATCAACAATGTCCAGAACAACCTAAACGTATAGCGCATAAATGTAGAGTATATCGGGAGGGGGTTCGGGCTTTAATACATTCGCCGCTATTTCCCATTTGCCTTTAATTTTGCTGAAAATCACATGAAATGTAGATTATTATATACCTCATCGAATACGGGGTGCAAAAATTCTAGCAGCTGACAATAAAAAGGTCTTATTTGAGCGCATATCAACCAATGTCCAGAACAAACCTAAACGTTTGGTGCATAAACGTCTAGAGTATATAGAAGGGGGTGGGGGTAACAATCGTGCTGATTTCCCATTTGCTTTAAATGTGCTGAAAACTCACATGAAATGTAGATTATTATATACCTCATCGAATACAGGGTGCAAAAAATTCTAGCAGCCGACATTAAAAAGGTCTTATTTAGCGCATATCAACCAATGTCCAGAACAAACTTAAACGTTTGGTGCATATAACGTCCAGAGTATATAGAGGGGTTGGGGTTAATACATTCGTTGCTGATTTCCCATTTGCTTTAAATGTGCTGAAATCACATGAAATGTAGATTATTATATACCTCATCGAATACGGGGCAAAAATTCTAGCAACCGACATTAAAAAGGTCTTATTTGAGCGCATATCAACCAATGTGGCAGAACAAACCTAAACGTATGGCGCATAAACATGTTAGAGTATATCGGTGAGGGGGTTTCGGGCTTTAATACAGTCGCCGCTATTTCCCATTTGCCTTAAATTTGCTGAAAATCACATGAAATGTAGATTATTATATACCTCATCGAATACAGGGTGCAAAAATTCTAGCAGCGACATTAAAAAGGTCTTATTTGAGCGCATATCAAACAATGTCCAGAACAAACTAAACGTTTGGTGCATATAACGTCTAGAGTATATAGAAGGGGATGGGGTTAATACATTCGTTGCTGATTTCCCATTTGCTTTAAATGTGTGCTGAAACTCACATGAAATGTAGATTATTATATATCATCGAATACGGGGTGCAAAAATTCTAGCAGCCGACATTAAAAAGGTCTTATTTGAGCGCATATCAACCAATGTCCAGAACAAAACCTAAACGTTGGCGCATATAACGTCCAGAGTATATAGAAGGGGATGGGGGGTTAATACATTCGTTGCTGATTTCCCATTTGCTTTAAATGTGCTGAAACTCACATGAAATGTAGATTATTATATACCTCATCGAATACGGGGTGCAAAATTCTAGCAGCCGACATTAAAAAGTCTTATTTGAGCGCATATCAACCAATGTCCAGAACAAACCTAAACGTTTGGTGCATATAACGTCTAGAGTATATAGAAGGGGGGGGGGGTTAATACAATCGTTGCTGATTTCCCATTTGCTTTAAATGTGCTGAAACTCACATGAAATGTAGATTATATATACCTCATCGAATACAGGGTGCAAAAATTCTAGCAGCCGACATTAAAAAGGTCTTATTTGAGCGCATATCAACCAATGTCCAGAACAAACTTAAACGTTTGGTGCATATAACGTCAGAGTATATAGAAGGGGATGGGGGTTAATACATCGTTGCTGATTTCCCATTTGCTTTAAATGTGCTGAAACTCACATGAAATGTAGATTATTATATACCTCATCGAATACGGGGTGCAAAAATCTAGAAACCGACATTAAAAAGGTCTTATTTGAGCGCATATCAAACAATGTGGCAGAACAAACCTAAACGTATCGCGCATAACACGTAGAGTATATCGGTGAGGGGGTTTCGGGCTTAATACAGTCGCCGATTTCCCATTTGCTTAATTTTGCTGAAAATCACATGAAATGTAGATTATTATATACCTCATCCAATACAGGGTGCAAAAATTCTAGCAGCTGACAATAAAAAGGTCTTATTTGAGCGCATATCAACCAATGTCCAGAACAAACCTAAACGTTTGGTGCATATAACGTCTAGAGTATATAGAAGGGGGTGGGGGTTAATACAATTCGTTGCTGATTTCCCATTTGCTTTAAATGTGCTGAAACTCACATGAAATGTAGATTATTATATACCTCATCGAATACGGGGTGCAAAATTCTAGCAGCCGACATTAAAAAGGTCTTATTTGAGCGCATATCAACCAATGTCCAGAACAAACCTAAACGTTTGGCGCATATATAACGTAGAGTATATAGAAGGGGTTGGGGGTTAATACATTCGTTGCTGATTTCCATTTGCTTTAAATGTGCTGAAACTCACATGAAATGTAGATTATTATATACCTCATCGAATACGGGGTGCAAAAATTCTAGCAGCCGACATTAAAAAGGTCTTATTTGAGCGCATATCAACCAATGTCCAGAACAAACCTAAACGTTTGGTGCATATAACGTCTAGAGTATATAGAAGGGGGTTGGGGTTAATACATCGTTGCTGATTTCCCATTTGCTTTAAATGTGCTGAAACTCACATGAAATGTAGATTATTATATACCTCATCGAATACGGGGTGCAAAAATTCTAGCAGCCGACATTAAAAAGTTCTTATTTGAGCGCATATCAACCAATGTCCAGAACAAACCTAAACGTTTGGCGCATAACGTCTAGAGTATATCGGGAGGGGGTTTGGGGTTAATACAGTCGCCGCTGATTTCCCATTTGCTTTAACGTGCTGAAAATCACATGAAATGTAGATTATTATATACCTCATCGAATACGGGTGCAAAAATTCTAGAAGCCGACATTAAAAGGTCTTA
>NW_022145607.1:43621300-43784093 GCF_000002235.5 Strongylocentrotus purpuratus
GGTTTAATTATTTAAAATAATTTGCAAGTTTCTTGGAGGTTACACAATTTTGAAAAAGTGTAATTTGTAAGAGTTTACAGACTCAATATCACTGTTTTGATGATATTTAATTTGGGTTTGAATTAGAGCAAACATTTAAGATTATACAAGTTAAACAAATAGGGTGTGTAGTTTGATAAATGTGGGATATCCATTTGTTTCATTATACTACAAATTTTGTGAAAGGTCGATCATCCACTATTGTTAGAGGAAACCTCACAAACCTCACCCTAAAGAATAAGCGTAGGTATTCTGAAAGTGAGATGTATTTCTGCCGGCCCTATGATGTACAAAATTCCTTACGAAAATGGAAAAGAGCTACCGGTATGTAGGATGCGAAAGTTAATGTGGTTAGATGAGCAAGTGTGCACTTGTAAAAATGACACCTGGCTGAATGATCCCCAGGAAGTAGAGAATGTGCATACATAGTGTGCGGGTAAGCCTGAATCTGATGACCGGGGTAATAATATATCTGTAAAGCACTTAGAGACATCATACGCTATATAAAAGCGGAATCATTTTATTATATTTTATTTTAGGCCTCAGATGAAGGAAATGGGGTGCCGAAAGATATCCTTTGGCACCTTATCTCTGCCAAAACTGCATTAATAATTTAGCACTTTATGTAAAGTCCATTAGATAATATTTATTTGATGGTATTATCGTAATGGCATTCAGGAAAAGTCAACTTCAGGTGTACAATCATCTTGCAACTAATAAACCTTATATGTGATTTAAATAGTTTGTAAAATGATTAGAATAATGATAAAAGGATATGAGAATGGTTATGGTATACCACTTATAAGCTTGTATTACAAGATGATTTCAACATAAAAAATAACCCAAACAAGCAAAAATATTGAGCATTCAACCTACTATTTTTAAAGATGTGTATGTACACAAGAACCAAATGATAGATCACTTTAAGCGCCACGGAGGCATATATTACATGTAGTGTCTTTAGCTCATGCAAAAGTTGGTAACCCCCTGCCTAACTATTTGTTCAGGTTTTTCTGATATGTGTTTGCTAGATAGCAAGATGATTACCATTCTACAAGCTCCTTGAAATTATTTCTTGCAAAAGTTGAATACTGTACTAAAACATAAGAGGTGACAATTATAGTCCCCTGTCATCATCTAAATTCCTATATGGCTTCTTTTCTTTTCTGTAACCATGTTAAATATCACAAACTAGTTATTAAAAGCTCCATAAGTTTTCTGAATTCAAAGGTGACCAAGTGCCTACCGGTACTTCATTCTTATTATTTACTTTGACTGGCCTTATTATCTCTTGTGCTATGTTTTCAGGTGTGGGCAACACATCCATATTTGTGTGGGCGTATTAAACCTGACTGCAGCTATTGCTCTTTTTACATTAAATATGTAACAAATGAAAAGCATTGTAAAGTTGTAAACATGTTTACGGCATAGCTTCTGTATGAGGCTATTGATATATCACCTGTGTAATATATACATTATTTCAATAACATTTGCTATTTTTTGTGGGGATAATAGTGCTATACATTCCATTCAAAATATAAAACAGACCGGTTTTATTGTACATAGGTCATGCTGAAATATATAATAGTGTAAATGAAGAAAAATTACCATGTAGTAAATATGATTTCAGGAACACGATGTTGGTTTGCTGCAATTCGAGAATTGCTGTGTTGACAATTGTTCCGGGCTTTAGTTTAACAAAATTGTAGGGTTAGGGTTAAGGTTAGATTATATTTAAGCAAGATTTAGGGTTAGGTATAGTATTGGTCCAGGATTAAAGTTAGTAATTCATTTAATGTTGGGAACTATTGTGAAGCAATTTAGTAGGAGCATGTGTCACAAAACTCAATTTTTCCTCACATTTTGTAGGAGGTATTATACTTAAGTATTCATCATGGAATACCCAAACAAAGTCTGTTTTGTATGTGCTTTATTTTTTGTTTGGTGTGCATGTTGATATTTCTGACTGTAGTAGTAGTAGTAGTAATAAGTAGTAGTATAGTAGTAGTAGTAGTAGTAGTAGTAGTAGTAGTATAGTAGTAGTAATTAGAATTAGTTTTACAAGCTCAGTTTTAAAAGCCTCTCAACAAAACTTAATATAGACAAGTACAAATAATACACAGTACAATAGGTGACAACTTATTACTTATTCCATACTTGCAAACAAATTGATGATAAAAATAGAATAGATTCGTCATTAGTATTATTTTTTATAATTATTTTTAAGTGAGGAATATTCATATTTTAAATAGAAATCGAGACTGATTAATTGAGTGTGTGACAATAAATACTGAAGATTTGTTTGATTTTGAACCATATTAAAATGCAAATTTATTGCCTATTCATATTCTATAATGTAATTCATGACAGTCACACACATAATATGAGGATCTATCATAGAAACATAATTGAACAATACTGAAAGGAGAGAAAGTGTCAGGGAGAGAACAATTTAAAGAGAGAGGGTTAAGTTAGAAAAAAAAAAGAAGGAAGAAATGCATGAGAGAGAGATAGAGAGAGAGAGAGAGAGGGAGGGGTGGAGAAGAATGGAAAGATGAACTGTGAAGACATGGAGAAGAAGAATAATGATGGAAGTAAGACGACAGAGGGAAGCGATTGTGTGTATAAGTCAGTTTGTGGCTCTGTATGTTGTAATGAGGGCATGCGATGATGTAGCATAGCAAAAGTGAGAGTTTGGGGTGTAGGAGTGAGTTGCAGGGCGTCGGACGGGGCCCGTAGGGTGTCGTATCATCTCCTTTTTACTTTCTCTTCCACTTCTTATCTTCCTGATTTTCTGATTTTTCCCTTTCCCCCGTCTTTTCCCCTTTCAATATTTGGTTAGGCCTCCAATCTTCAACACCAGAGGGTGTGTGGGGTAATCTCGCTATTCATAACGTCGAACTGCATATATAAAACACGAAGGCGGTAACTATTGATAAAAGCATGAGGACCGTTATTCATAATGTGAGATGAGGGTCGCTTTTCATAATTTATATTGGGGGTCACTAGGACCGCTATTCATAAGATAAATTTAGGGGCACTATTTATAATTAATGCAGAATGAGGGTCGCTATTCATAATATGAGAAGAGGGTCGATATTCATAATCCGAAAAAAGCGTTGCTTTCCATAATAAATACGCCACAGCCATAGGGGTGCTCCTAGCCAACAATTAACTCTCTTGTCATTTTGTTGCTTATTCATTTTTTTTTTATGAATAGCGACCCCCATTCATTCCGCATTATAAAGAGCGACCTTCATTCTGTTTTATGAATAGCTACTCTCTTCTCAAATGATAAATATCGACACTCTTCGATTAAGATTAGCTATCCTTATGAATAATTACCCTTTTCTCAAATTATAAATAGCGGTTCTTATAATAATGGTCCTAATAAATAGCGGTCTTTATGAATAATGGTCATTATAGCTAGTTGGCCTCGGGGGGGGGGGGGGATTGGTGTCCGTTTATGTGTCTTGGATGAGCTTGGATGGGCTTGGATGTGTATTAACGGGGGGGGGGTGGGTCACGGTGGGTATGCTTTTTTTATTAAAAGTTGCAATTAGATTTAAGTAAGATGATAGATTTAATTAAAGATGGTTAATTTTGATAATCGGGGAAACAAGATCGGTCAATCTTCATTGATTACTATTTGCAAATTAATTCATCCTTGCTGAACCTATTTAAAAACTGAATTTATAAATCATCCGAAACGAGCTGAACGGGTTGAACGTAAACCAATTTGTAACACTAATTGTAACATTAACCCTAGTCCTAAACCTAGATATAATCCTTAACCCTAGATCTAACCCGTAACCTTACCCTAGTCCTAACCCTTGTCCTAACCCTAACTCTAAACCCTGAACCTCACCCCAGTAACAACCCTCTCCCTGACCATAACCTCAACCCTAAAATCATTATTATTGATGGTGGATTATTCTGCAGTTTGCCTGATGTTTTAAATAAAATGCTACCCGCCACTTCCTTATTTTGTCGATCGATCGACTTTACGGCGATCAAATTCAGAAGGGGGGATAATTTGTGTTGGATGCGTGTTACGGGGGGGGGGGGGGGTGGGCAGTATGGATATTTTTTTGAATTTTTCATCAACAATTGCATTTTGATTGAAAAATAGTTAATTTTGATAATCAGGGAAACAAAATGGATAAAGACGGCAATCCTCAATGTATTAATATTTTCAAATTATTTAATCTTAAATTTAACCTGCTTAAAAAAAGGATTTCTAGGTAATCCAAAATGAGCTGCATGGGTTGAACAGAGCAACACTAATTGTAACCTCAACCGTAGTCCTAAAATTGCCCTAACCCTAGTCATACCCCTAACCCTTGTCATAACACTTAACCTTACCCCAATCCTAGCTTAACCCTACTTCTAACCCAGCCCCTGTCACTGACCCTAATCCTAACCCTAATTCATTATCATGGATGGTGGATAATTCTGCAGTTAAGCCCTATAGGCCGTTTTAGCTGATGTTATTAATAAAAATTATGAACCCCCGCTCCTTTTGTATATGTCCGATTAGACGACCATCGATCAAATGTCAAAACAAGAAGAACAAATATTTTCTTTAAATGGAAGATTATCCTGATGAATAATTTGCAGATTAGGCATCATGCAACAAACAAAACTGTTAAAAAATTCTTTTAAATGAAGCCAATTGATAAGTTTACACTAACAAGAAAAAGCGGAAAAGTACCCTTTTTTTAAACCATTGGTATTAAAAACGTAAATACACATGCACTTTGAAATATCATGATAGAGAGTGTTGTTATTATTCAACAATCATGATATGCGACCCATCCCGAAATTTTTCATCTGCAAAACAAAATTAAAGATAAATTTGAAGAAAAAAAATAGGGGTTTGTCTCAGTTACTTCGGATTTTACTTCCAATTTTACAGCGACAGAATTATGAGACTACGTACCGTTGTTTAAAGTGGAAAAAGCCCTCTATTGACTCTTTTGCAATCGACGCAAATAAAGAAATTGAACTACGCAAGTGGCTCATAGTCTCTTTCTTCAGGCTCATTTACTATATGAAGCGTTATTTGACATATTCATTGTAAAGTGTAGAAAAGAAAGAACAAGAAAAGACAACAACAAAATGAAAGGAAGAAGTTTTTACAAAGCTGTTTAGTCGCCGCTATACCCGAATATAGTCAAATTTATCGATTATCGTTATTTGCTGGATAAAAGCACAATTTTTGGTACAGGGCTTCGTTAGGACTTACTAAACGATATTAGGCTAAGAGCCCCCGGCAACAAAATCGATTAAAGGGTGTGGGGGCGGGAGCGTCTTTTTGGAGCCCCCAAATAATTTTACAACATTGATTTGTTGCTGTACAAATGCATTTTTGGTACAGGGCTCCCTTAGGACCTTCTGAACTATATTAGGGAAGGAGCCCCGGCAAAAAATCATATAAGGGTGTGGGTGGGGGCGTCGCCTCGTAGCCCCCAAATATTTTATAAGATAATATAACATTGGTTTTTGTGAAACCCATGGGGCCCCCAATCGCACATATATGAATAATTATGCCGGGGGCTTCTACCCTACCATCATTCAGCACAGGCGCGGATCCAGGGGGGGGGGGGGGGGGTGGGGTAGTGAGCACTATTTTTTAAATTTGTTTTGCTCCCCAAAATTAGAAAATCGCGCCGGCCGAAAATTCGCTCAGTGGGGGGTGGGGGGGGGGGGGTGGAGTGTCGAAAATTTAAAAATTTTCACCTCAAGGGGGAGGGGGGGGGGGGTTCGGGCTCCCCGGGCCCCACTCCCTGGATCCACCACTGATTCAGCAGGTCCTAATGAAGCCCTGTACCAAAAAGGATGACTGTACTACAAATCTCAATGTTATAATACCTTATGAATTTTATGTGGTCTACGAGGCGACGCCCCCGCCCACACCCTTAAATGATATTTTTGCCGAGGCTCCTACCCTACTATCGTTCAGTAGGTCCTAAGGAAGCACTATACCAAAAATGGTGCTTTTGATCTGGCAAGTAACGGTAATTTCACTAAGCCACCTGAATATTAAGCTATTTTTCACAAAATTTCTCGTACATTGATTGCTTGAACAACTATGGTGATTATTATTTGGTCATCAATGCCGATCAACTTATTGTTAAAATGTGACAAACATTTATCTTCATGTGATTTATACCGCCTTGGGAGAGAGAGAGAGAGAGAGAGAGAGAGGGGGGGGGAGGGAGAGAGAGAGAGAGAGAGAGAGAGGGGGAGGGGTGATGATGACATTGGTGATGACAATGATGACTCTCCCTGTTGAATTGCACGACAAGGTTTATTTTTTTCTGTAGTTACATGTACTTATTTCGATTTAGTCATACAAAACATTTGAATTTAAAATGCACAATTAAAAGGTATAAGTTTACTTGTTTTTGATAAAGGAAATTGCTTTAAGGAGTGGGATATTATTAGTACATGCTTTAATATTATTGTATAAATATCATTATTATACATGTATCATCACCATCACCCTTGGTGCCATCATCATCACTACTACCATCATTTTTCACCACCACCACATCATCACTACTACCATCATCATCACCACTACTACGATCACTATCATCATTATCACCACCATCATTACTACCATCATTATCATCACTACTACCACCATCATCACTACTATACTATCATCACTACCATCATCATCGTCGTCACTACTACCATCATCATCACCACTACTACCATCATCATCACCACTACTACCATCATCATCACCATCATCATCACTACTACAATCATCACCACCAGCATTACAACTTTCATTATCACCATCATCACCACCATCATTACTACCATCATTATCATCATCATCACTACTACCACCATTACCACCACCATCATCATTACTATACCATCATCACCACCATCATCATCGTCGTCGTCACTACTACCATCATTATCCCCACTACTACCATCATTATCCCCACTACTACCATCATTATCCCCATCATCATCATCACCACCAACATCGTCACTATTATCATCATCATCTTCATCTATTCACAGTAAAGTTTTCAATGAATTCGGTGTTGTCTGCCAAAGTTAGCTTACAGTTTAAATTTTGATATTAAATATGCAAATCATGTAAGTTCCACTGCAAACCACCCTTAATGCTGTGGTTCATAATTTGAAGCAGTTGATAATTGTCATAGATATTACAAATTCAAAATTATTCAGTCTAGTCCATTTTCAAGGTGGCATATTTTTACAAGTTTTAACTTTCTTATTGTAATTTTAACACAACTATTGTGAGAACATGAAAACAGAATTTAAAATTCTTGATTTCAACAATTACACCGTAAAACTTTCATCCATTTGAAAACGTTACAACTACATGTACATTTATTTCTAAAAGGGCCCTAATTCACCCAGTCAACCTTTCATTCTTAAGTTACAAAAAAATGCATCCCCAAAAATCACATTTACAAGGAGTATGAATAATTCACTTGTTAACTCTATATTTTATATCTCAAACAATATTGTTGACATTTTCGTAGCACATGTACATTGCAAAAAGGACATGTACACGCATACAGTGTAAGCCCATTGACATAACATGATGGAACTGACAAGGAATATCCATTAGTTCACAGCATATGCTCTGAGGAAAAGTAGAAATATTGAAGAAATACATTGGTAAAAATGTAATGAACTGGATAATAATAACAAATTATGAAATATTCTAAGTTATTCCATAATACACATATATACATGTAATATGTATGTTAATTTCAATTAAACTGTTCTGTAGTTGTGATGTTATGTGGACAACCCTCACATTTGCTTTTATTGACGCAAAAAATACATTACAGGATAAGAGAAATGTAATTGCTTTGGAAATACTTTCTTGGCATCTACTAAATGTCCCTTTACTTGCTGGTTATAGTGAACAATACAAACAATGGTAATTAATCAATCAGCAGTTTTTCTATCTTTAAGTCCTCCAAACTATATTAGCTATAGAAACTACATGTACAAGATTTGATATACCCGAACACATGTTCATTTAGATCATTTGCTGACATTTAACAAAAAAGATCCATTACTTATTTCATCTGGGGACAAAATAGTATCTCATTTGAAAACTTACATTTTAGTTGATACGTATAGAGAATATATGTAACAATCTTACCTCAATCTTACATTATTCTTTACACTACCGTTTTGGAAAATTATGACATATTTTTTTTTGTAATGAACAAAGTATTATGCTGAATCATAAATATGCAATTATTACAGCTTTGATACCAAGGAAGAATCATATGCAACAAACAAACATGTACATATTCACATCATTATGGATACTCATGATTTTTTTTTTTTTTTTTAAAGCTATCCTCACACTTTTTCCTTCTGAATATACAATGAGGTATAACATACCTTTTAGATTCAATGGCGATTTAATCAATTCATAGTGAGCATGCTGTAAATATATTCTTACTTGACCAACTATACCTGCATGTATCATAATGCAAATGCATTTTTCTGAAATATTGAAAATAAAAGAGCACTGTTTATGTACTGTTAAGCCAGGATGTGAAAATAATTGCACAGGAAATGACAAGAATGGTTGATGATACTTTTTTTTGTTTGGTAACATGCATTACAAAGACATTAATGTATGGAAATTCATAAGTATAACATCCGTGCATGTCAGTTGAAGGAGTGTTCTAAAATTCCCTTTTTAGGAAACTTCCAACTTTAATTTTAAGACTACAACAAATTTAAAGCGTTTTGCTGCTTTTTCTCATCAATTGATGTACCTAGTAACATGCTATTAAAGTAAATCAATGCGGTTGTAGTGAAGAGAAAAGAATTGCACTAACTCGTACATGGATCCTGACAAGATTCAGATAGTTAGACAGTGAAATTTTATGACTTACATTTTGATTTTCAAATGACAGTGTTTCTCCCTTTTACATTTTAATGTTTGATGAAATTAATAACAAGCGTACTGAACTGAAATATTGCCAATTAAAAAGCATTGTTTATGTGCTACAGTATAAAGCAACATTCCTTTTGAAGGAAAGGATAAATGATCCAATATAATGTCTAACTATCTGATTCTTAGCTTCCTTCACCTTCACCTTCACCTATCCCACAGTCTGGCTGACCCTTGGGGCACCACTGAAGATTTATACTACCAGCTTCCTCCACTCCTCGTGGTTCTTGGCTTTACGAAGTATGATGTTTCAGTCAAGGTCACTCGTTAATGTTGTCTTCCCATCGTTTCCTCTGCCTGCCTTTTCGTCTCCCTCCTTGTACTGTTCCATGTAGAATAGTCTTGGCCAGTCCAAATGATCATGTGACATACCCATACCACTTTACTTTGCATCTTTTCACTGAAGTCAGGAGGTCTTCATACGGCCCTATGGTGTTTCCAATTCTGATTTTCACTACCTCGTTGGTTATGTGATCTCTATACCAGATACTGAGGAGTTTGCGGAAACATTTCATCTCCAGTGCCTGTATCCTTCTTTTAATGTCTGCTGTCATGGTCCATGTTTCACATGCATACAAAAATATGGACATATGGACAAGATCCTATAACCGATTTTGAATGGGTGGTATTCGTTTTCGACTGAAACACTGCACATGTGTGTTACTTCCAGCCTGCATAGAAAAAGAAGAAAATGATAGCGTGAATGGTAAAAATACAACAATCGCGTAAACAAATCAAAATTGATTCTATCAGGGTTTTACAAAAGGTCTCTAATAAAAAATTTAAAATCATATCAATTCTTTAACCTCCATGTAACAAATAAAGTGGGATAGACTTCTTTTTTAAATTCATGTATGCTCCAAAGCCTTTCTTTTAGGAATGAATGAATGCATCTAATTAAGAACACAAACTGATTATTATCGAACATGTCATTATCAAGTCCCTAGATATCATTCTTTATATACTGTACATTTATCTATAGAGAGAATGATTGGAAATTCAATTTTAAATATATATCTAAAGGCTATCCTCCTACATACGTGGAAAAGGTTCTCTCATACTGTAACCACTTTGACATATAATCTATTAAGAGGTAATGACCACATCATCTTGAAAAGCCTTGTGAGGCATTTTTTCTATCTACACATATAAGTTATAAAAAAAAAACATGAATGGTGCCACTTGTTGATTTCCCCTTTCTGTAAAGGAGGTTTAATTGAAAATTGTATAGTTTAATAGAACCATGATCATAGATTTGCAGGATATCCTCCTGAATATGATAAAGTTTATGGGTGAGTGTATATTACATGTAGGTACATAATAATTACAGTACTGTTTCATCAGGGTTAGCATTAAAACAGTTATAAATCAAATCATGAAAACATGAAAATATGAACTTGCAAAGATGCATTACAATTAATCTATAACTATTTAATTATATTGCGAAAGTGTATTGGAAAAAGAGGGAATGTTCACTACACACACTGATGAAACTTGGTTATCAAAGGGGAAGTCTACCTTGATATAATGATGGTTTTGAGAAAAGCAGAAAAACTACAGACAAAAAACTCAATGACCAAAACAACATGTCTGCAACTACCTAAAGAGAAAGGAAAAAAAATCAACTACAGGCAATTTCGGAAAGAGTTCCATATATATAACCCCACTAAAATCGATGCACAGCTGTATAGCCTACCCTCACTCTCATCCTAATCCTAACCCAGCATACCCATATTTTTTCCTTCAATTTTAGTGGTGGTTACGTGTACATATGGAACTCTTGTCGTAATTTTGATGGCCTTGCAGGGTTCATCTTCTGAAACTTGCAAACATTACAAAGATGTATTTACAAAGATGTATTATAGAATCAGAACATAATTGCCGGAGTTGATTTGAAAGTTGTTGGAATGGTGTTAAATGCAAATTAGCATCTTGTGAATGGTGTAGACTTTATTTATTGACATTCCTCTTGCAATTTCTTTTTAAGGCTACAAACATTACTGTTATGATAATTGTAGATCTATCACATAAAAGATGACAAGTGACGTTTGAAATTAGATTTGGCTTCCTACATAATTAATCATAAAATGTCTCAAATTTATTTGCTTTGTGTTTCTGCTACGTGTATACATGGTGATGGTCTTTCTCTTGCTCCCTTATTACTCTGCAAGGAAAGACCCAGTATTTAACAGCTCATTGCAAAAACTATATTGTGTCTTGAGTGAAGCCCAAACTGGTTCCTGCTGCTTAGCCTTGGCTGCATTCTCCTTATAGTCTTCTAGCTCAGATCCTCTCTTCCACACTTCATTTCATTATCGCAATTTGTTCTTATATCTTATGGGTTACCGGTACATATCCCTAATCTATGTGAATCATGCATTATGTTGCTGACTGAAGAAAGCAATTTCTAAATTTGCAACTTAAAAGATCTAAGCATACGTCAAAGGGCTGGCTCAAAGAATACATAGAAGCCAGAAAAACAGGAAGGGGGGGGGGGGGGGGGGATTGGACTCAAATTCATAAGATTTCACAAGAGGACTTTATGAAAGCAGGTCATTTTATACAATAAATAAATATAGTTGTACTTTGAATCATCTTCACATGAAAAGGACTTACAGGTAAGTAAATGTTTTTAAGATATTGTTACATGTACCTGCTACTGCTACCTGGAGCTAACCCTCGTCGCTGAGAAATAGCCTTGAAGTATACTGTTTGGTTGAACGGAAATTCCATTTCAGCTGTATACTACCGCAAATGTCTGACAGTTTGCTCCAAAGAAGACTGTAGTTTGGGTAAGAGCAATAGTTACAATTAAGTATAAGTATACACATGTAAAGTTGCATTTATACAGAACTATTACAGTGACATAATAACAATATTGCAACTTCCTGCGATCAAAAAGGGGAAGAGAGAGGTAGCTAGAGTGATTGAAAGTAAAAAAAAGGGGAAAAAAAGAGGGGAAAAGAGGGATAAAAAGGTAGAAAGAGAGAGAGAGAGAGAGAGAGAGGATATAATTGAATCAGGAGCTGCCAAGACATATACATTTCTACTCATATGAATCTGCATAATAATATACAATACAAAAACTACATGTAGGTATTGTTAATACATGTTCATGCAGATCTGCTGAAATGGATGATATAAAATCAATGTTTGGTAGTTGTTGCTTAACTTGAAATAAATATTTGAAGAGCTGCATGAATAAGTATATTATTTTCTTTCAAATCAATGATGGTATTGTTTCCAAGAAATAAGAGTGACTTAAATTGAAAGTTTGTTTTAAAATGTAGAAGCCACAGTATTCTTGTGCACTGATGCATGCAACATGCTATCTTTAACATTTGAAATGTGATACGTCTAGCAAAAACAATCCTAACTTAAGTTTGTGGGGTAGTATTGTTCCTTGTACACAAATGGTATTTAGATAATACTAACACAGCACTGCCAACAAAATGAATGGATGAGTACCGTTTAAAACTTTAAAATGTATCCAATAAAAATATTGTTGCATATTCTTTTTAGACAGTAGACACCCTGTAGAAAAACAAAAATCCTAAGATTTTACTGCAAGCTATAATTATTATTTCATTTGGCATTGCAACAATGGAAACAATAAATTACTGCTAAAATGTATGGACAGTCAGATTTTATGCAAATTTAGTCTCAAAGTTACTATTCAGTGCGTATTATAAAAAAAATGTACCAGTTCCAACTTTGGTAACTTAATTATAAAGTTGATGTGCACTGTAAAACTTACAGGTTGCAATCCACAGCAGTCATTAATTTTGCACAGAGGGGGGGGGGGGGGGGAACAAATTTCCACACCCAACCCTCTTTTAAAGACTAAAACCATAGACCGCTAAAACCAAGGAACGGCTCTACGTAATATGTACACTGTATACAATATATACCAAACTGAATGGAAATCATACCAGAGTTGAAGAATAAATGAAAAATAGATGTGCATAAGAATAACTTTGACATAGACACACACAAACAAAAATCCAATAACTTTTAAAAGGAAGACTGGCCAACTTTTAATGCTACATGCAGTATATACATGTAGGAGATTGCATATACTGTAGGGATAAGGGGTAATCTTTTGGAAATTGGATCAAAATAGAAAAAAAAATCATTTAAAGGAGAAAACATTATGCAATTAATATCTTTGTACAGGAAATAAATAAAATATATCAATAAAAAACAACTACAAACAAGCAAAAATAAAGGATAATCAGCTGATTATTGTTGGAGAAAAACATTATCTTTTTAATATGCAAATTATACTTTAGTTTCATTTATTTCTATACAAATTCAGACAAATTGCAAAATATTATGGTAATGAAAGATAACTGACCATGGTTAGTTAAATCTTAGGTAATCAATAGTATTCAATGGTTTTGGATCCTCAGAGAAACATGTATTTTAACTCAAATTATATTAATTAATTTAGCTTTACCTAATCTATAGAACATAATGGAAATTGAATAGAAAAGCTGTATTTTCCACTCAATAATATGACTCTTCTGAAAATATGTGCACATGTACATGTAATGTACATGTAGGATCTTACTATATTAAAGATTTGTAATAAATAGTTTTTAAAATGGCATAATAATACGATGAGGGAGAAAGTGCAACATGGATGCTTCACATTATACACTGTCGCTCATATAGTTGGAATATTTTTGTTTTACCCCACTTTATGGAATTATTTTTAAAATAATTTAAAAATAATAGATCTAGATAAGAGTATCCATTCTCCGATTTTATTGAATAATAATTTGACAATGTGTGTTTTGCGTGACTGCTAAAGCATGTGTATGCTACTATGCTTATCAAATAGGGGACCTACGCCCTTAAGTCATAAATGACAGTAACGAGGATTAATGCCCCACAAAAGGGCACTAATATAGCACATCGACACGGTTTTGATCCTGGGGCCTCACAGTTACGAGGCCATTGCTTTGTCACTGAACCATGACTGTACGAAGCGGGGGCTAGGATAGGGGGCAGTTTCCATAAACAAAATAAAAAACAGAAAATGAAATTTATTGCATTTTACCCCGGTCCCCAACATAAACAAATCCTCTGAATGGCCATGCATTATGGCTCAAAAGCTGTTCAGTTTTCTATTAGAGGGATATCAGATGGATATTTAAAAAGGGGTGATGATGTTAATGCAGAGGTGATAGAGAAGGGCAGATTAGAAAATAATTCTGAATTCTGAACCTTACAATTTTCCTTCTACATACCAAAGTAATTTACATTTCATTTATTTACTGACAAATAATTGCAGTCACTTTTGCAATCAATAATAGTCACTCTTTCCAGTTTATTATTCTCATACATGTATGATCTCCTTTTCTCTCTCTTTAAATATCTCTCTCTCTATCTCTCTCTCTTTCTCTTTCTCTCTTTGCAGCTGCAAGTTCCAGGTACTGTTTTGTTTTAAGTTTGTGCAATGTTAAGCACCTAACAGGAATAAAGGTACATGGGTGTCATTGGAAATAGGGTATTAAGGAGGGTACTTTTGACAGACTTTGTTTCAAATTGGCATCCCAAATATCTAGCTACAGATACGGGGTAATAAAGTGGACATGTACATGTATGTAAAAGTAGCTGCACAAATCTAGAGTCTGCTTATCGTGCATTTTATAGAATGAAACGGGATAGTAACTTTGGAGCAAAATACTATAGAACATAAATCGGTTATACAAATATTAACACTTGGGATGAAGAACAGGAAATCTGAAAATTAATGAATCGTCATTGATGAGAAAAATAAAAAATCACATCATTTTATTCATTAGGTCATTTCATTGTGATGACGAGTAGGTGATTAGAATTTCAAAATGTACCCAGGAGAAATCTGCCCAGATAGAAAGCTTGTGACATATATTTACATTCAATATCATGCAGCACTTTACAGTTTTCTATTCTTCTGTTTTATTATTTGTTTAAATTTCTCCTTTTATTGAGATAACCCTATGTTAGTCTTTTTTTCCTTCTGTTTTCCTCTTTCTCTCATTTTCTATGTTATTCCTTTTTTATTGTCTACATCTTTTTTCTTCTTTTTTCTGTCCTCGCTTCATGTTCTCTTATTTTATCCTTCTTTTATCTTTTACTTTAATATCTTCTATTCATATACTGTTTTTTATATTCTTCTTTCACTTTCCCCTATTTCTGTCTACATAGGATATGACTTTTCACTCAGTTTTTGTCTTCTTTCATTGGTTCTTCTCTCTTTCCCTGTGTGTGCCTTTATTTTTCTCATTTGTATCTAAACAGTTATCTTTGTTCTTCTTCCTTCACTCATTTTCTCTTTCACACCTTTTTCGCATGTATTCTTTATCTTAAATGTTATCATCCTCCATGTTTACAATCAACTATGTTTATCTTTATTTTCTCATTCATATCACCTCATGACTGCGAATGGTGGTCATGTTTTACATAAAAATGTAAGAAAACAAAAATGACATAAACTCACTAATGCACAGAGAAGTTGCCCACTAATACCTTCCATTTTTTTTATAAAGAAGAAGCATCCAAAGAACAGGAAATCATTAATAATTGGGGATGTGTCAATTTTGGTGGTGGCCTACCTCTTTGTTGAAGCGTACTTAAAAACACCAGAAAAATCTCACAAATTAAAAAATATAAATCCTTTTCACGATTTAGAATCTTATTTCCATACAATTCCATAACTTGGATCTCTGTCACCTTGATCAAGTGAAATTTTGAGGCTTTTTTTTTTGGGGGGGGGGGGCTGGTGATTTATTTCCCTTGTCAAAACTCACACACAAGTTTGAGAATACTCACAGCAGTTGTACTCCACCATAGCTTTACAAAATGTACCTGTTGAAGAGGCTTCAATATGTCTTGTGTTCTAGTATTAATAGCAGGGATTGACCATTCATAGATATATAAATGTACATGAGGAAAAAATTATTCAAAATTTCCCTTCAACTCTGAAACACAAAATATGTACGTGTAGCATAAATTACAATACATGTATGGGTTGAAGAGTCCCTGAATTGAGTTTTTTTTTTAAATACAATGTAAGAGAAACAGAATGGCAAAAGTTTGAAATAAATCAGACCAATACTAAGAGTTATGAATGTTTGAAGTATGAGATCACTAAATAAATGTGAATCTCAAATTGGCAATTTGGTACATTCATGTAGACATTGATAACTCTTCTGTTTGTTGTCTACTTCACCTCTGAAACATACATGTAGCATAAATTACATTACATGTGTAAGTTGAAGAGTCCCTGAATTGGGTTTTAAAAAAATACACTGTAAGAAAAAGAGAATGGCAAAAGTTTGAAATACATGATGTAGACATGTATGGATAACTCTCCTGTTTGTTGTATACAAAACATAATCTTAAGTGCCTTCTTCCTTGTGGAAATTATCAGTTTATTTACAGGTCCTCTTAAGATATAAAGAACCTTCTGAGTCATACATGTACATGTTTTTTTTCTTTTTCATTTACATTTTAGTCATTCTGTGTGTTGGAACAAATGGAAAAGTTGTCCGCCACTACATCCTATAGACGTTACTGATTCAGCCAATTTGAAGAGCCCATACCTACATGTTTTAATGATTACAAATTTACAACTTCAAAAATGTGTACATGTAGCTTTGTCACTTTTAGTCTGATTTAAATTTAAATCAAATTGTCCCCATTGTGCTTCTTATATTTGTTCAGCCTTCCACTGGTAGTTTGCTAATACTAGAGAATAAGGTGGATTTCCCTTTAACATTAGGTATATTAAATCTTCTGTGAGAAGAGAGATTATGGTGTCTGTTTTTCACTATTGCAGCAGTGCAGTGGCAGATCCAGATTGGGGGGGGGGGGGGCCGCGGCACCCCCTCACTTGGCCCCATAAACAGGTAAATTTAACCTTTTTTTAGATTTAAAAAAGACGCCCCCCTGGAGAAAGGGGGGAGCAAAGGGGGGCCGGGGTGGTGGGTGTTAACTCGGTGCTCAACATTTTTTCACGAATTGGGCCCCCTTTCAGCCGGCCCCCTCCCTTTCTGCAGACTGGATCCGTCCCTGCAGCAGTGAATTCCACTACAGTCACATAAAGGTCCCAATAGTGTCAACAATTAATTTGGATAAACTTGCATAAATTTGCATAAACTTCCATAAATGTGAGTGCAACCAAGATGATCAATTACAGAACAGGGACAACCAACAGCTTGTTCGCTAGACTGGTTAGAATAGCCTTAGGGCTAGGTGATAACATGAAATATGATATGGATGTCACTAAGCCTTAATTGGCACCCATATCGAGAGTGACACACCAAATTGCTATCCCTCCAGTATCAAATATTTACATTTTTTGTTAAATGTTTGTATTATTTTAAAGTGATTTGTATGAGAAGAAAGAAGAGTTTATATTACTAGTCCTACAGTATAGTAATACTAATCATACTAGTATTAACAGCTACCACCAGTGGGTAAGGTTATTTTAGTGTGGGTACTTCTAGTGGTTATTATGAACAAATTTGAATTTTTGTTTTATATCAATTATCAGTCTTGATAGGGGTACGGGTATCAATTAAGTGGCTCGGTAACATTGCCTCAGATTCTGAAGAAAGAAACTCCTGGATTTAGCTCATGCTGCAATCATGATTACAAACATTTAGGTCAGTCAGGAATCCCATGACTTTACAAGCCGATTGCCTAGCTGTCTGATTATCAAGATATTTATGATTGGAAATCAAAATTTCATTTTTTGTTTACCTAACAGTTTTTTATTACATTCATGTACACTACAGTCTTTTGGGGAAAATGAGTATGGTAAAAATGGTAACTCAAACTAACAGATTTTTACTTCTTTGAGGCATTTCTATCATGATCATTTTGAAGCGCAATTTTGTTTAGGGCTTCAATATTACACCATATCACAGGCACTGATAACACGTAGGGCCATACAGCTCAGATTGAATATTATTAAATGATGGGTATAGGCCAAGTGATATCAATGTTATTAGATCTACAACCTGCGTCTAGCGGCTACCATGAGCTGAGGATGCATGATGACACCGACAGTAGCCTATACGTGTGAAAAGTTGATGCACATGGGTCATATGGCAAGATTATTAAGAAATCTGATTTGAACGTCATATGCTACCTTACGTAAAGTCCACGCCAAGAATGCAATCATTAGAGTCACAGTTGTTGATATTTTATATCGTATTCCACCCAGGCCTGCAGGGCAAAACCACTCCAGCAAGGCTAGAGTCAATGCTTAGGCGTATTGTCCTCTAGCGCTGTTACATGTACGTGCTGAGAGGCAGCAATAGCACACGATGAACACATTGCACACAATTGCACACTAATGCACACAATGTATACAAAGTGGTTGATTAGCAAGTTTGACAGTAGATTCACGATTTGAATTTTTGAATTTTTCTTTCTAGTCTAGATCTATATGACTATCTATAGACTAGATTCTAGATCTCTAAGTATAACTATAACATAGACCTAAGTTGAAAAAATTGTATGCTATTTAGGTGTCATCAACTCCCGGGCCCCCCCCCCCCACTCCGAGAACGGATGGACCCCATGCGTGTTACCAAAATGTCCTTTTCGTAACAAAAGAAAAAGGTCGACCCGTATTGACTTTACACACCGGACTTTTGCTGAAAAAGGCTTGTATAACAAAAGAAAAAGGTCGACCCGTATTGACTTTACCCCGGCCCCCCCCCCACGCAGGGGTCGGAATGACCGCATGCGTGTTACCAAAATGTCCGGTAAAGGGGTACTTTTCGTGCGACAAAGTCCGGCCCGAGAATTGTAAAAAAAGGGGTGTATTTGACTTTTCACCCGGAGATTTCTTTAAAAAGGGGGTGTTTTTTTTTTTTTTTCTCTCATCTCTTTTGACTCCTGAGAAATTATTCTGAATTTAGGGGGGTGCATTGAGCATTTTTCCTGATTTAGGGGGGTCTCCAAGGCAGGAAAAGCCTGTGAAAAGCCCGCGAAAGGGGGGTTCGAAAATGTTGGCAGTCCTCAGATAGGGGGTGCTTTCAAAAAGAGGGAACGAGCATATGCGTACCCTAAATAACACTGAGTGGGGGGGGGGGGGGGGGGCAGGGACTTTACACACCGGACTTTTGCTGCAAAGGGGGGGGGGGGGGACACGCATATGCATACCCTAAATAACACTGAGTGGGGGGGGGGGGCGGGCATCAACTATCACTAAAGTACCGATTTTGAGTGAAATCAGTTGAGTTTTGTACAGTGTAGTTTGAAATGCTGAAAATCAATATGAACAGTTTTTAATACACAGCTGCACAGCCAGGATAGTAATGCAGCTATGTGTGGGCAAAACCAGGGACATGGCTCGTGATGTCCACCAGTCTAGGTATCCTGCCGGGCGGGAGCGGCGGGCCCGGCGCACCTGGTAGGGCTATTATTTCCATTTGAATGTGCAAGTTAGATTTATTTAAAAAAAGAATAAAATACGGTGTTACTGTAGAACCTACCTTAATCAGACGGATGGGCACATAATAGAGACCTATCTTGATGTCAGGATACTAATGTGGTCTAGTTGTTTCAGTCGGGCAACCGTGTTCGTGAAAGAGAAGAAAGACAGCTGCACGATGCGATGGAGAGTTAGCTCGAGAGCGGGCTGCCGTCGCGTCCGGGGCATGCATCGCAGGCGGTCAGATCCGAGCTTCCAGCGTGGCCGTGGATGCGCCAGATTCAGAGCGAGTGCTAGTTTCTCGAAACTGCCATAAGTCTAAGCTCGTGGAGATTTGGTAGAAACACGTGTTAGATCTCTATCACACGTTTCAATACGATGTCTAAAAAGTTAGACTTAATGACGGTTTCGTGAAACCTCCCCAGGTGTTCGGTGTCGGGGATCTGGGCAGCGTTTCATGAAACCGTCATAAGTACAAGTCCAACGACATCCCATTGAAATGTGTGTATTAAGTTTAACACACGTTTCAATGGGATGTCGGTGAACTTGTAGTTATGACGGTCTCATGAAACGCTGCCCAGATCCAGTGGATGCCTGGTACTGGGAGGCGCACGCCCCCCCCCCCCTTTTTTTTCTCCCGAAAAAAATGTGTTCGCATACATATTCTGTTTAAGCATTTGGATAGGCCTCAGAATCTGCCAAAAGGCTAAGATTATCCGGGGACCGCATCCAGTTGAAGGCTTCATTTTCGCAATTTCGTTTATTTCAAGCTTCCTCCCCCCCCCCCCCCCTCCCCTGTAAAGTCTTTGATCTGCCCCTGGATGTATGGCCGGGTAACCTGGCGCTACAGTCGTTTGTAGAAAAAAATGTTGCTGGGCGCTGTCGCCTGGTTAATGAGTCTAACCACAAAAAGTAGGTCTTAAAATAGCGTTAATGACTACTGGACGCAAATCAAACACATGTTGGATGTGATACAAAAACGGGTCAATACATATTGCATCATTTTTCCAAAACTGGTCAATGACTTTAATGTCGCAGCTCGTATCGGGTGTTTTTATTGTCAGCTGCTAGAATTTTTGCACCCCGTATTGGGTGTGATATATAATAATCTACATTTTATGTGAGTTTAAGCACATTTAAAACAAATGAGAAATCAGCAATGAATGTATTAACCTTCACCCCCTTTTATATACTCTGGACGATATATGCGCCAAACGTTTAGGTTTGTTCTAGACATTGGTTAATATGCGCTCAAATAAGACCTTTTTATTGTCAGCTGCTAGAAGTTTTGCACCCCGTATTAGGTGAGGTATATAATAATCTACATTTCATGTGATTTTCAGCAAAATAAAGGCAAATGGGAAATAGCGGCGACTGTATTAAAGCCCGAAACCCCCTTACCGATATACTCTACATGTTATGCGCAATACGTTCTGGTTTGTTCTGCCACATTGGTTGATACGCGCTCAAAAAAGACCTTTTTAATGTCGGTTGCTAGAAATTTTACACCTCGTATTCGATGAGGTATATAATAATCAACATTTCATGTGATTTTCAGCAGATTTAAAGCAAATGGGAAATTAGCAACAAATGTAATACTCCCCACCCCCTTCTAAATACTCTGGACGTTATATGCACCAAAGTTTAAGGATTTCTGGACATTGGTTGATATGCGCTCAAATAAGACCTTTTTACTGTCGGCTGCTAGAATTTTTGCACCCCGTATTCGATGAGGTATATAATAATCTACACTTCATGTGAGTTTAAGCACATTTTAAGCAAATGGGAAATCAGCAACGATTGTATTAACCCCCACCCCCTTCTATATACTCTAGACGTTATATGCACCAAACGTTTAGGTTGTTCTGGACATTGGTTGATATGCGCTCAAATAAAACCTTTTTAATGTTGGCTGCTAGAATTTTTACACTCCGTATTCGATTAGGTATATAATAATCTACAATTCATGTGAGTTTCAGCACATTTAAAGCAAATGGGAAATCAGCAACGATTGTATTAACCCCCACCCCCTTCTACATACTCTAGACATTATATGCACCAAACGTTTAGGTTTGTTCTGGACATTGGTTGAAATGCGCTCAAATAAAACCTTTTTAATGTCGGCTGCTCGAATTTGTGCACCCCGTTTTCGATGAGGTTTATAATAATCTACATTTCATGTGATTTTCAGCACATTTAAAGCAAATGGGAAATTAGCAACAAATGTATTAACCCCCACCCCCTTCTAAAAACTCTGGACGTTATATGCACAAAAAGTTTAAGTTTGTTATGGACATTGGTTGATATGCGCTCAAATAAACCCTTTTAAATGTCGGCTGCTAGTAATTTTGCACCCCGTATTGGGTGAGGTATATAATAATCTACATTTTATGTGAGTTTAAGCACATTTAAAGCAAATGGAAAATCAGCAACGAATGTATTAACCCCCACCCCCTTCTATATACTCTGGACGTTATATGCGCCAAACATTTAGGTTTGTTCTGGACATTGGTTGATATGCGCTCAAATAAGACCTTTTTATTGTCAACTGCTAGAATTTGTGCACCCCGTATTGGGTGAGGTATATAATAATCTACATTTCATGTGATTTCAGCAAAATTAAAGCAAATGGGAAATAGCGGCGACTGTATTAAAGCCCGAAACCCCTTCACCGATATACTCTATATACATGTTATGCGCTATACGTTTAGGTTTGTTCTGCCACATTGGTTGATATGCGCTCAAAAAAGACCTTTTTAATGTCGGTTGCTAGAAATTTTACACCTCGTATTCGATGAGGTATATAATAATCGACATTTCATGTGAGTTTCAGCACATTTAATGCAAATGGGAAATCAGCAACGAATGTATTTACCCCCATCCCCTTTTATATACTCTTGACGTTATATGCGCCTAACGTTTAGGTTTGTTCTGGACATTGGTTGATATGCGCTCAAATAAGACCTTTTTATTGTCAGCTGCTAGAATTTTTGCACCCCGTATTGGGTGTGATATATAATAATCTACATTTTATGTGAGTTTAAGCACATTTAAAACAAATGAGAAATCAGCAATGAATGTATTAACCTTCACCCCCTTTTATATACTCTGGACGATATATGCGCCAAACGTTTAGGTTTGTTCTAGACATTGGTTAATATGCGCTCAAATAAGACCTTTTTATTGTCAGCTGCTAGAAGTTTTGCACCCCGTATTAGGTGAGGTATATAATAATCTACATTTCATGTGATTTTCAGCAAAATAAAGGCAAATGGGAAATAGCGGCGACTGTATTAAAGCCCGAAACCCCCTTACCGATATACTCTACATGTTATGCGCAATACGTTCAGGTTTGTTCTGCCACATTGGTTGATACGCGCTCAAAAAAGACCTTTTAATGTCGGTTGCTAGAAATTTTACACCTCGTATTCGATGAGGTATATAATAATCAACATTTCATGTGATTTTCAGCAGATTTAAAGCAAATGGGAAATTAGCAACAAATGTAATACTCCCCACCCCCTTCTAAATACTCTGGACGTTATATGCACCAACGTTTAAGGATTTCTGGACATTGGTTGATATGCGCTCAAATAAGACCTTTTTACTGTCGGCTGCTAGAATTTTTGCACCCCGTATTCGATGAGGTATATAATAATCTACACTTCATGTGAGTTTAAGCACATTTTAAGCAAATGGGAAATCAGCAACGATTGTATTAACCCCCACCCCCTTCTATATACTCTAGACGTTATATGCACCAAACGTTTAGGTTTGTTCTGGACATTGGTTGATATGCGCTCAAATAAAACCTTTTTAATGTTGGCTGCTAGAATTTTTACACTCCGTATTCGATTAGGTATATAATAATCTACAATTCATGTGAGTTTCAGCACATTTAAAGCAAATGGGAAATCAGCAACGATTGTATTAACCCCCACCCCCTTCTACATACTCTAGACATTATATGCACCAAACATTTAGGTTTGTTCTGGACATTGGTTGAAATGCGCTCAAATAAAACCTTTTTAATGTCGGCTGCTCGAATTTGTGCACCCCGTTTTCGATGAGGTTTATAATAATCTACATTTCATGTGAGTTTCAGCACATTTAAAGCGAATGGGAAATCAGCAACGATTGTATTAACCCCCACCCCTTCTACATACTCTAGACGTTATATGCACCAAACGTTTAGGTTTGTTCTGGACATTGGTTGAAATGCGCTCAAATAAGACCTTTGTAATGTCGGCTGCTCGAATTTGTGCACCCCGTTTTCGATGAGGTATATAATACTCTACATTTCATGTGAGTTTCAGCACTTTTAAAGCAAATGGGAAATCAGCAACGAATGTATTAACCCCCTTCCCCTTTTATGTACTCTAGACGTTATATGCACCAAAAGTTTAGGTTTGTTCTAGACATTGGTTAATATGCGCTCAAATAAGACCTATTTATTGTCAGCTGCTAGAAGTTTTGCACCCCGTATTGGGTGATGTATATAATAATCTACATTTCATGTGATTTTCAGCAAAATTAAGGAAAATGGGAAATAGCGGCGACTGTATTAAAGCCCGAAACCCCCTTACCGATATACTCTACACGTTATGCGCTATACGTTTAGGTTTGTTCTGCCACATTGGTTGATATGCGCTCAAATAAGACCTTTTTATTGTCAGCTGCTAGAATTTTTGCACCCCGTATTGGATGAGGTATATAATAATCGACATTTCATGTGATTTTCAGCAAAATTAAGGCAAATGGGAAATAGCGGCGACTGTATTAAAGCCCAAAACCCCCTCACCGATATACTCTACATGTTATGCGCTATACGTTTAGGTTTGTTCTGCCACATTGATTGATATGCGCTTAAATAAGACCTTTTTAATGTCGGTTACTAGCATATTTGCACCCTGTATTCGATGAGGTATATAATAATCTACATTTCATGTGAGTTTCAGCACATTTAAAGCAAATGGGAAATCAGCAACGAATGTATTAACCCCCATCCCCTTCTATGTACTCTGGACGTTATATGCACCAAAAGTTTAAGTTTGTTCTGGACATTGGTTGATATGCGCTCAAATAAGACCTTTTTATTGTCAGCTGCTAGAATTTTTGCACCCTGTATTGGATGAGGTATATAATAATCTACATTTCATGTGATTTTCAGCAAAATTAAGGCAAATGGGAAATAGCGGCGACTGTATTAAAGCCCGAAACCCCCTCACCGATATACTCTACATGTTATGCGCTATACGTTTAGGTTTGTTTTGCCACATTGATTGATATGCGCTCAAATAAGACCTTTTTAATGTCGGTTTCTAGCATTTTTGCACCCCGTATTCGATGAGGTATATAATAATCTACATTTTATGTGATTTTCAGCACATTTAAAGCAAATGGGAAATCAGCAACGAATGTATTAACCCCCATCCCCTCTATATACTCTGGACGTTATATGCACCAAACGTTTTAGGTTTGTTCTGCCACATTGATTGATATGCGCTCAAATAAGACCTTTTTAATGTCGGTTTCTAGCATTTTTGCACCCCGTATTCGATGAGGTATATAATAATCTACATTTCATGTGATTTTCAGCACATTTAAAGCTAATAGGAAATCAGCAACGAATGTATTAACCCCCATCCCCTCTATATACTCTGGACGTTATATGCACCAAACGTTTAGGTTTGTTCTGGACATTGGTTGATATGCGCTTAAATAAGACCTTTTTAATGTCGGCTGCTAGAATTTTTGCACCCTGTATTCGATGAGGTATATAATTATCTACATTTCATGTGAGTTTCAGCACATTTAAAGCAAATGGGAAATCAGCAACGAATGTATTAACCCCCATCCCCTTCTATGTACTCTGGACGTTATATGCACCAAAAGTTTAAGTTTGTTCTGGACATTGGTTGATATGCGCTCAAATAAGACCTTTTTATTGTCAGCTGCTAGAATTTTTGCACCCTGTATTGGATGAGGTATATAATAATCTACATTTCATGTGATTTTCAGCAAAATTAAGGCAAATGGGAAATAGCGGCGACTGTATTAAAGCCCGAAACCCCCTCACCGATATACTCTACATGTTATGCGCTATACGTTTAGGTTTGTTCTGCCACATTGATTGATATGCGCTCAAATAAGACCTTTTTAATGTCGGTTTCTAGCATTTTTGCACCCCGTATTCGATAAGGTATATAATAATCTACATTTTATGTGATTTTCAGCACATTTAAAGCAAATGGGAAATCAGCAACGAATGTATTAACCCCCATCCCCTCTATATACTCTGGACGTTATATGCACCAAACGTTTTAGTTTTGTTCTGCCACATTGATTGATATGCGCTCAAATAAGACCTTTTTAATGTCGGTTTCTAGCATTTTTGCACCCCGTATTCGATGAGGTATATAATAATCTACATTTCATGTGATTTTCAGCACATTTAAAGCTAATGGGAAATCAGCAACGAATGTATTAACCCCCATCCCCTCTATATACTCTGGACGTTATATGCACCAAACGTTTAAGTTTGTTCTGGACATTGGTTGATATGCGCTTAAATAAGTCCTTTTTAATGTCGGCTGCTAGAATGTTTGCACCCTGTATTCGATGAGGTATATAATAATCTACATTTCATGTGAGTTTCAGCACATTTAAAGCAAATGGGAAATCAGCAACGATTGTATTAACCCCCACCCCCTTCTATATACTCTAGACGTTATATGCACCAAACGTTTAGGTTTGTTCTGGACATTGGTTGATATGCGCTCAAATAAGACCTTTTTATTGTCAGCTGCTAGAATTTTTGCACCCCGTATTGGATGAGGTATATAATGATCTACAGTTCATGTGATTTTCAGCAAAATTAAGGCAAATGGGAAATAGCGGCGACTGTATTAAAGCCCAAAACCCCCTCACCGATATACTCTACATGTTATGCGCTATACATTTAGGTTTGTTCTGCCACATTGATTGATATGCGCTTAAATAAGACCTTTTTAATGTCGGTTACTAGCATTTTTGCACCCTGTATTCGATGAGGTATATAATAATCTACATTTCATGTGAGTTTCAGCACATTTAAAGCAAATGGGAAATCAGCAACGAATGTATTAACCCCCATCCCCTTCTATGTACTCTGGACGTTATATGCACCAAAAGTTTAAGTTTGTTCTGGACATTGGTTGATATGCGCTCAAATAAGACCTTTTTATTGTCAGCTGCTAGAATTTTTGCACCCTGTATTGGATGAGGTATATAATAATCTACATTTCATGTGATTTTCAGCAAAATTAAGGCAAATGGGAAATAGCGGCGACTGTATTAAAGCCCGAAACCCCCTCACCGATATACTCTACATGTTATGCGCTATACGTTTAGGTTTGTTCTGCCACATTGATTGATATGCGCTCAAATAAGACCTTTTTAATGTCGGTTTCTAGCATTTTTGCACCCCGTATTCGATGATGTATATAATAATCTACATTTCATGTGATCTTCAGCACATTTAAAGCAAATGGGAAATCAGCAACGAATGTATTAACCCCCATCCCCTCTATATACTCTGGACGTTATATGCACCAAAAGTTTAAGTTTGTTCTGGACATTGGTTGATATGCGCTTAAATAAAACCTTTTTAATGTCGGTTTCTAGCATTTTTGCACCCCGTATTCGATGAGGTATATCAAAATCTACATTTCATGTGAGTTTAAGCACATTTAAAGCAAATGGGAAATCAGCAACGAATGTATTAACCCCCATCCCCTTCTATATACTCTGGACGTTATATGCACCAAACGTTTAGGTTTGTTCTGGACATTGGTTGATATGCGCTCAAATAAGACCTTTTTATTGTCAGCTGCTAGAATTTTTGCACCCTATATTGGATGTGGTATATAATAATCTACATTTCATGTGATTTTCAGCAAAATTAAGGCAAATGGGAAATAGCGGCGACTGTATTAAAGCCCGAAACCCCCTCACCGATATACTCTACATGTTATGCGCTATACGTTTAGGTTTGTTTTGCCACATTGATTGATATGCGCTCAAATAAGACCTTTTTAATGTCGGTTTCTAGCATTTTTGCACCCCGTATGCGATGAGGTATATAATAATCTACATTTCATGTGATTTTCAGCACATTTAAAGCAAATGGGAAATCAGCAACGAATGTATTAACCCCCATCCCCTCTATATACTCTGGACGTTATATGCACCAAACGTTTTAGGTTTGTTCTGCCACATTGATGGATATGCGCTCAAATAAGACCTTTTTAATGTCAGTTTCTAGCATTTTTGCACCCCGTATTCGATGAGGTATATAATAATCTACATTTCATGTGATTTTCAGCACATTTAAAGCTAATGGGAAATCAGCAACGAATGTATTAACCCCCATCCCCTCTATATACTCTGGACGTTATATGCACCAAACGTTTAAGTTTGTTCTGGACATTGGTTGATATGCGCTTAAATAAGACCTTTTTAATGTCGGCTGCTAGAATTTTTGCACCCTGTATTCGATGAGGTATATAATAATCTACATTTCATGTGAGTTTCAGCACATTTAAAGCAAATGGGAAATCAGCAACGATTGTATTAACCCCCACCCCCTTCTATATACTCTAGGCGTTATATGCACCAAACGTTTAGGTTTGTTCTGGACATTGGTTGATATGCGCTCAAATAAGACCTTTTTATTGTCAGCTGCTAGAATTTTTGCACCCTGTATTGGATGAGGTATATAATAATAAACATTTCATGTGAGTTTCAGCACATTTAAAGCAAATGGGAAATCAGCAACGAATGTATTAACCGCCATCCCCTCTATATACTCTGGACGTTATATGCACCAAAAGTTTAAGTTTGTTCTGGACATTGGTTGATATGCGCTTAAATAAGACCTTTTTAATGTCGGCTGCTAGAATTTTTGCACCCTGTATTCGATGAGGTATATAATAATCTACATTTCATGTGAGTTTCAGCACATTTAAAGCAAATGGGAAATCAGCAACGATTGTATTAACCCCCACCCCCTTCTATATACTCTAGACGTTATATGCACCAAACGTTTAGGTTTGTTCTGGACATTGGTTGATATGCGCTCAAATAAGACCTTTTTATTGTCAGCTGCTAGAATTTTTGCACCCCGTATTGGATGAGGTATATAATGATCTACAGTTCATGTGATTTTCAGCAAAATTAAGGCAAATGGGAAATAGCGGCGACTGTATTAAAGCCCAAAACCCCCTCACCGATATACTCTACATGTTATGCGCTATACGTTTAGGTTTGTTCTGCCACATTGATTGATATGCGCTTAAATAAGACCTTTTTAATGTCGGTTACTAGCATATTTGCACCCTGTATTCGATGAGGTATATAATAATCTACATTTCATGTGAGTTTCAGCACATTTAAAGCAAATGGGAAATCAGCAACGAATGTATTAACCCCCATCCCCTTCTATGTACTCTGGACGTTATATGCACAAAAGTTTAAGTTTGTTCTGGACATTGGTTGATATGCGCTCAAATAAGACCTTTTTATTGTCAGCTGCTAGAATTTTTGCACCCTGTATTGGATGAGGTATATAATAATCTACATTTCATGTGATTTTCAGCAAAATTAAGGCAAATGGGAAATAGCGGCGACTGTATTAAAGCCCGAAACCCCCTCACCGATATACTCTACATGTTATGCGCTATACGTTTAGGTTTGTTTTGCCACATTGATTGATATGCGCTCAAATAAGACCTTTTTAATGTCGGTTTCTAGCATTTTTGCACCCCGTATTCGATGAGGTATATAATAATCTACATTTTATGTGATTTTCAGCACATTTAAAGCAAATGGGAAATCAGCAACGAATGTATTAACCCCCATCCCCTCTATATACTCTGGACGTTATATGCACCAAACGTTTAGGTTTGTTCTGCCACATTGATTGATATGCGCTCAAATAAGACCTTTTTAATGTCGGTTTCTAGCATTTTTGCACCCCGTATTCGATGAGGTATATAATAATCTACATTTCATGTGATTTTCAGCACATTTAAAGCTAATGGGAAATCAGCAACGAATGTATTAACCCCCATCCCCTCTATATACTCTGGACGTTATATGCACCAAACGTTTAGGTTTGTTCTGGACATTGGTTGATATGCGCTTAAATAAGACCTTTTTAATGTCGGCTGCTAGAATTTTTGCACCCTGTATTCGATGAGGTATATAATTATCTACATTTCATGTGAGTTTCAGCACATTTAAAGCAAATGGGAAATCAGCAACGAATGTATTAACCCCCATCCCCTTCTATGTACTCTGGACGTTATATGCACCAAAAGTTTAAGTTTGTTCTGGACATTGGTTGATATGCGCTCAAATAAGACCTTTTTATTGTCAGCTGCTAGAATTTTTGCACCCTGTATTGGATGAGGTATATAATAATCTACATTTCATGTGATTTTCAGCAAAATTAAGGCAAATGGGAAATAGCGGCGACTGTATTAAAGCCCGAAACCCCCTCACCGATATACTCTACATGTTATGCGCTATACGTTTAGGTTTGTTTTGCCACATTGATTGATATGCGCTCAAATAAGACCTTTTTAATGTCGGTTTTTAGCATTTTTGCACCCCGTATTCAATGAGGTATATAATAATCTACATTTTCTGTGATTTTCAGCACATTTAAAGCAAATGGGAAATCAGCAACGAATGTATTAACCCCCATCCCCTCTATATACTCTGGACGTTATATGCAACAAAAGTTTAAGTTTGTTCTGGACATTGGTTGATATGCGCTTAAATAAAACCTTTTTAATGTCGGTTTCTAGCATTTTTGCACCCCGTATTCGATGAGGAATATAAAAATCTACATTTCATGTGAGTTTCAGCACATTTAAAGCAAATGGGAAATCAGCAACAAATGTATTAACCCCCATCCCCTTCTATATACTCTGGACGTTATATGCACCAAACGTTTAGGTTTGTTCTGGACATTGGTTGATATGCGCTCAAATAAGACCTTTTTATTGTCAGCTGCTAGACTTTTTGCACCCTGTATTCGATGAGGTATATAATGATCTACATTTCATGTGATTTTCAGCACATTTAAAGCTAATGGGAAATCAGCAACGAATGTATTAACCCCCATCCCCTCTATATACTCTGGACGTTATATGCACCAAACGTTTAGGTTTGTTCTGGACATTGGTTGATATGCGCTCAAATAAGACCTTTTTATTGTCAGCTGCTAGAATTTTTGCACCCCGTATTGGATGAGGTATATAATGATCTACAGTTCATGTGATTTTCAGCAAAATTAAGGCAAATGGGAAATAGCGGCGACTGTATTAAAGCCCAAAACCCCCTCACCGATATACTCTACATGTTATGCGCTATACGTTTAGGTTTGTTCTGCCACATTGATTGATATGCGCTTAAATAAGACCTTTTTAATGTCGGTTACTAGCATTTTTGCACCCTGTATTCGATGAGGTATATAATAATCTACATTTCATGTGAGTTTCAGCACATTTAAAGCAAATGGGAAATCAGCAACGAATGTATTAACCCCCATCCCCTTCTATGTACTCTGGACGTTATATGCACCAAAAGTTTAAGTTTGTTCTGGACATTGGTTGATATGCGCTCAAATAAGACCTTTTTATTGTCAGCTGCTAGAATTTTTGCACCCTGTATTGGATGAGGTATATAATAATCTACATTTCATGTGATTTTCAGCAAAATTAAGGCAAATGGGAAATAGCGGCGACTGTATTAAAGCCCGAAACCCCCCTCACCGATATACTCTACATGTTATGCGCTATACGTTTAGGTTTGTTTTGCCACATTGATTGATATGCGCTCAAATAAGACCTTTTTAATGTCGGTTTTTAGCATTTTGCACCCCGTATTCAATGAGGTATATAATAATCTACATTTTCTGTGATTTTCAGCACATTTAAAGCAAATGGGAAATCAGCAACGAATGTATTAACCCCCATCCCCTCTATATACTCTGGACGTTATATGCAACAAAAGTTTAAGTTTGTTCTGGACATTGGTTGATATGCGCTTAAATAAAACCTTTTTAATGTCGGTTTCTAGCATTTTTGCACCCCGTATTCGATGAGGAATATAAAAATCTACATTTCATGTGAGTTTCAGCACATTTAAAGCAAATGGGAAATCAGCAACGAATGTATTAACCCCCATCCCCTTCTATATACTCTGGACGTTATATGCACCAAACGTTTAAGTTTGTTCTGGACATTGGTTGATATGCGCTCAAATAAGACCTTTTTATTGTCAGCTGCTAGACTTTTTGCACCCTGTATTCGATGAGGTATATAATGATCTACATTTCATGTGATTTTCAGCACATTTAAAGCTAATGGGAAATCAGCAACGAATGTATTAACCCCCATCCCCTCTATATACTCTGGACGTTATATGCACCAAAAGTTTAAGTTTGATCTGGACATTGGTTGATATGCGCTTAAATAAGACCTTTTTAATGTCGGCTGCTAGAATTTTTGCACCCTGTATTCGATGAGGTATATAATAATCTACATTTCATGTGAGTTTCAGCACATTTAAAGCAAATGGGAAATCAGCAACGATTGTATTAACCCCCACCCCCTTCTATATACTCTAGACGTTATATGCACCAAACGTTTAGGTTTGTTCTGGACATTGGTTGATATGCGCTCAAATAAGACCTTTTTATTGTCAGCTGCTAGAATTTTTGCACCCTGTATTGGATGAGGTATATAATGATCTACAGTTCATGTGATTTTCAGCAAAATTAAGGCAAATGGGAAATAGCGGCGACTGTATTAAAGCCCAAAACCCCCTCACCGATATACTCTACATGTTATGCGCTATACGTTTAGGTTTGTTCTGCCACATTGATTGATATGCGCTTAAATAAGACCTTTTTAATGTCGGTTACTAGCATTTTTGCACCCTGTATTCGATGAGGTATATAATAATCTACATTTCATGTGAGTTTCAGCACATTTAAAGCAAATGGGAAATCAGCAACGAATGTATTAACCCCCATCCCCTTCTATGTACTCTGGACGTTATATGCACCAAAAGTTTAAGTTTGTTCTGGACATTGGTTGATATGCGCTCAAATAAGACCTTTTTATTGTCAGCTGCTAGAATTTTTGCACCCTGTATTGGATGAGGTATATAATAATCTACATTTCATGTGATTTTCAGCAAAATTAAGGCAAATGGGAAATAGCGGCGACTGTATTAAAGCCCGAAACCCCCTCACCGATATACTCTACATGTTATGCGCTATACGTTTAGGTTTGTTTTGCCACATTGATTGATATGCGCTCAAATAAGACCTTTTTAATGTCGGTTTTTAGCATTTTTGCACCCCGTATTCAATGAGGTATATAATAATCTACATTTTCTGTGATTTTCAGCACATTTAAAGCAAATGGGAAATCAGCAACGAATGTATTAACCCCCATCCCCTCTATATACTCTGGACGTTATATGCAACAAAAGTTTAAGTTTGTTCTGGACATTGGTTGATATGCGCTTAAATAAAACCTTTTTAATGTCGGTTTCTAGCATTTTTGCACCCCGTATTCGATGAGGAATATAAAAATCTACATTTCATGTGAGTTTCAGCACATTTAAAGCAAATGGGAAATCAGCAACGAATGTATTAACCCCCATCCCCTTCTATATACTCTGGACGTTATATGCACCAAACGTTTAGGTTTGTTCTGGACATTGGTTGATATGCGCTCAAATAAGACCTTTTTATTGTCAGCTGCTAGACTTTTTGCACCCTGTATTCGATGAGGTATATAATGATCTACATTTCATGTGATTTTCAGCACATTTAAAGCTAATGGGAAATCAGCAACGAATGTATTAACCCCCATCCCCTCTATATACTCTGGACGTTATATGCACCAAAAGTTTAAGTTTGTTCTGGACATTGGTTGATATGCGCTTAAATAAGACCTTTTTAATGTCGGCTGCTAGAATTTTTGCACCCTGTATTCGATGAGGTATATAATAATCTACATTTCATGTGAGTTTCAGCACATTTAAAGCAAATGGGAAATCAGCAACGATTGTATTAACCCCCACCCCCTTCTATATACTCTAGACGTTATATGCACCAAACGTTTAGGTTTGTTCTGGACATTGGTTGATATGCGCTCAAATAAGACCTTTTTATTGTCAGCTGCTAGAATTTTTGCACCCCGTATTGGATGAGGTATATAATGATCTACAGTTCATGTGATTTTCAGCAAAATTAAGGCAAATGGGAAATAGCGGCGACTGTATTAAAGCCCAAAACCCCCTCACCGATATACTCTACATGTTATGCGCTATACGTTTAGGTTTGTTCTGCCACATTGATTGATATGCGCTTAAATAAGACCTTTTTAATGTCGGTTACTAGCATTTTTGCACCCTGTATTCGATGAGGTATATAATAATCTACATTTCATGTGAGTTTCAGCACATTTAAAGCAAATGGGAAATCAGCAACGAATGTATTAACCCCCATCCCCTTCTATGTACTCTGGACGTTATATGCACCAAAAGTTTAAGTTTGTTCTGGACATTGGTTGATATGCGCTCAAATAAGACCTTTTTATTGTCAGCTGCTAGAATTTTTGCACCCTGTATTGGATGAGGTATATAATAATCTACATTTCATGTGATTTTCAGCAAAATTAAGGCAAATGGGAAATAGCGGCGACTGTATTAAGCCCGAAACCCCCTCACCGATATACTCTACATGTTATGCGCTATACGTTTAGGTTTGTTTTGCCACATTGATTGATATGCGCTCAAATAAGACCTTTTTAATGTCGGTTTCTAGCATTTTTGCACCCCGTATTCGATGAGGTATATAATAATCTACATTTTATGTGATTTTCAGCACATTTAAAGCAAATGGGAAATCAGCAACGAATGTATTAACCCCCATCCCCTCTATATACTCTGGACGTTATATGCACCAAACGTTTTAGGTTTGTTCTGCCACATTGATTGATATGCGCTCAAATAAGACCTTTTTAATGTCGGTTTCTAGCATTTTGGCACCCCGTATTCGATGAGGTATATAATAATCTACATTTCATGTGATTTTCAGCACATTTAAAGCTAATGGGAAATCAGCAACGAATGTATTAACCCCCATCCCCTTCTATATACTCTGGACGTTATATGCACCAAACGTTTAGGTTTGTTCTGGACATTGGTTGATATGCGCTCAAATAAGACCTTTTTATTGTCAGCTGCTAGACTTTTTGCACCCTGTATTCGATGAGGTATATAATGATCTACATTTCATGTGATTTCAGCACATTTAAAGCTAATGGGAAATCAGCAACGAATGTATTAACCCCCATCCCCTCTATATACTCTGGACGTTATATGCACCAAAAGTTTAAGTTTGTTCTGGACATTGGTTGATATGCGCTTAAATAAGACCTTTTTAATGTCGGCTGCTAGAATTTTTGCACCCTGTATTCGATGAGGTATATAATAATCTACATTTCATGTGAGTTTTCAGCACATTTAAAGCAAATGGGAAATCAGCAACGATTGTATTAACCCCCCCCCCCTTCTATATACTCTAGACGTTATATGCACCAAACGTTTAGGTTTGTTCTGGACATTGGTTGATATGCGCTCAAATAAGACCTTTTTAATGTCAGCTGCTAGAATTTTTTGCACCGTATTCGATGAGGTATATAATGATCTACATTTCATGTGATTTTCAGCAAAATTAAGGCAAATGGGAAATAGCGGCGACTGTATTAAACCCAAAACCCCTTCGATATACTCTACATGTTATGCGCCAAACGTTTAGGTTTGTTCTGGACATTGGTTGATATGCGCTCAAATAAGACCTTTTTAATGTCGGTTGCTAGCATTTTTGCACCCTGTATTCGATGAGGTATATAATAATCTACATTTCATGTGAGTTTCAGCACATTTAAAGCAAATGGGAAATCAGCAACGAATGTATTAACCCCCATCCCCTTCTATGTACTCTGGACGTTATATGCACCAAACGTTTAGGTTTGTTCTGGACATTGGTTGATATGCGCTCAAATAAGACCTTTTTATTGTCAGCTGCTAGAATTTTTGCACCCTGTATTGGATGAGGTATATAATAATCTACATTTCATGTGATTTTCAGCAAAATTAAGGCAAATGGAAATAGCGGCGACTGTATTAAAGCCCGAAACCCCTCACCGATATACTCTACATGTTATGCGCTATACGTTTAGGTTTGTTCTGCCACATTGATTGATATGCGCTCAAATAAGACCTTTTTAATGTCGGTTTCTAGCATTTTTGCACCCCGTATTCGATGAGGTATATAATAATCTACATTTCATGTGATTTTCAGCACATTTAAAGCAAATGGGAAATCAGCAACGAATGTATTAACCCCCATCCCCTCTATATACTCTGGACGTTATATGCACCAAACGTTTAGGTTTGTTCTGACATTGATTGATATGCGCTCAATAAGACCTTTTTAATGTCGGTTTCTAGCATTTTTGCACCCCGTATTCGATGAGGTATATAATAATCTACATTTCATGTGATTTTCAGCACATTTAAAGCAAATGGGAAATCAGCAACGAATGTATTAACCCCCATCCCCTCTATATACTCTGGACGTTATATGCACCAAACGTTTAAGTTTGTTCTGGACATTGGTTGATATGCGCTTAAATAAGACCTTTTAATGTCGCTGCTAGAATTTTTGCACCCTGTATTCGATGAGGTATATAATAATCTACATTTCATGTGAGTTTCAGCACATTTAAAGCAAATGGGAAATCAGCAACGATTGTATTAACCCCCACCCCTTCTATATACTCTAGACGTTATATGCACCAAACGTTTAGGTTTGTTCTGGACATTGGTTGATATGCGCTCAAATAAGACCTTTTTATTGTCAGCTGCTAGAATTTTTGCACCCCGTATTGGATGAGGTATATAATGATCTACAGTTCATGTGATTTTCAGCAAAATTAAGGCAAATGGGAAATAGCGGCGACTGTATTAAAGCCCAAAACCCCCTCACCGATATACTCTACATGTTATGCGCTATACGTTTAGGTTTGTTCTGCCACATTGATTGATATGCGCTTAAATAAGACCTTTTTAATGTCGGTTTCTAGCATTTTTGCACCCTGTATTCGATGAGGTATATAAAAATCTACATTTCATGTGAGTTTCAGCACATTTAAAGCAAATGGGAAATCAGCAACGAATGTATTAACCCCCATCCCCTTCTATATACTCTGGACGTTATATGCACCAAACGTTTAGGTTTGTTCTGGACATTGGTTGATATGCGCTCAAATAAGACCTTTTTATTGTCAGCTGCTAGACTTTTTGCACCCTGTATTCGATGAGGTATATAATGATCTACATTTCATGTGATTTTCAGCACTTTAAAGCAAATGGGAAATCAGCAACGAATGTATTAACCCCCATCCCCCCCTATATACTCTGGACGTTATATGCACCAAAAGTTTAAGTTTGTTCTGGACATTGGTTGATATGCGCTTAAATAAGACCTTTTTAATGTCGGCTGCTAGAATTTTGCACCCTGTATTCGATGAGGTATATAATAATCTACATTTCATGTGAGTTTCAGCACATTTAAAGCAAATGGGAAATCAGCAACGATTGTATTAACCCCCACCCCCTTCTATATACTCTAGACGTTATATGCACCAAACGTTTAGGTTTGTTCTGGACATTGGTGATATGCGCTTAAATAAGACCTTTTTATTGTCAGCTGCTAGAATTTTTGCACCCCGTATTGGATGAGGTATATAATAATCTACATTTCATGTGATTTTCAGCAAAATTAAGGCAAATGGGAAATAGCGGCGACTGTATAAAGCCCCAAACCCCCTCACCGATATACTCTACATGTTATGCGCTAACGTTTAGGTTTGTTCTGCCACATTGATTGATATGCGCTAAATAAGACCTTTTTAATGTCGGTTACTAGCATTTTTGCACCCTGTATTCGATGAGGTATATAATAATCTACATTTCATGTGAGTTTCAGCACATTTAAAGCAAATGGGAAATCAGCAACGAATGTATTAACCCCCATCCCCTTCTTTATACTCGGACGTTATATGCACCAAAGTTTAAGTTTGTTCTGGACATTGGTTGATATGCGCTCAAATAAGACCTTTTTATTGTCAGCTGCTAGAATTTTGCACCCTGTATTGGATGAGGTATATAATAATCTACATTTCATGTGATTTTCAGCAAAATTAAGGCAAATGGGAAATAGCGGCGACTGTATTAAAGCCCGAAACCCCCTCACCGATATACTCTACATGTTATGCGCTATACGTTTAGGTTTGTTCTGCCACATTGATTGATATGCGCTCAAATAAGACCTTTTTAATGTCGTTTTTAGCATTTTTGCACCCCGTATTCGATGAGGTATATAATAATCTACATTTTATGTGAGTTTCAGCACATTTAAAGCAAATGGGAAATCAGCAACGAATGTATTAACCCCATCCCCTCTATATACTCTGGACGTTATATGCACCAAAAGTTTAAGTTTGTTCTGGACATTGTTGATATGCGCTTCAAATAAGACCTTTTTAATGTCGGCTGCTAGAATTTTTGCACCCTGTATTCGATGAGGTATATAATAATCTACATTTCATGTGAGTTTCAGCACATTTAAAGCAAATGGGAAATCAGCAACGATTGTATTAACCCCCACCCCTTCTATATACTCTAGACGTTATATGCACCAAACGTTTAGGTTTGTTCTGGACATTGGTTGATATGCGCTCAAATAAGACCTTTTTATTGTCAGCTGCTAGAATTTTTGCACCCGTATTGGATGAGGTATATAATATCTACATTTCATGTGATTTTCAGCAACATTTAAAGCAAATGGGAAATCAGCAACGAATGTATTAACCCCCATCCCCTCTATATACTCTGGACGTATATGCACCAAAAGTTTAAGTTTGTTCTGGACATTGGTTGATATGCGCTTAAATAAGACCTTTTTAATGTCGGTTTCTAGCATTTTTTGCACCCCGTATTCGATGAGGTATATAAAAATCTACATTTCATGTGAGTTTCAGCACATTTAAGCAAATGGGAAATCAGCAACGAATGTATTAACCCCCATCCCCTTCTATATACTCTGGACGTTATATGCACCAAACGTTTAGGTTTGTTCTGGACATTGGTTGATATGCGCTCAAATAAGACCTTTTTATTGTCAGCTGCTAGAATTTTTGCACCCTGTATTGGATGAGGTATATAATAATCTACATTTCATGTGATTTTCAGCAAAATTAAGGCAAATGGGAAATAGCGGCGACTGTATTAAAGCCCGAAACCCCTCACCGATATACTCTACATGTTATGCGCTATACGTTTAGGTTTGTTCTGCCACATTGATTGATATGCGCTCAATAAGACCTTTTTAATGTCGGTTTCTAGCATTTTTGCACCCCGTATTCGATGAGGTATATAATAATCTACATTTCATGTGAGTTTCAGCACATTTAAAGCAAATGGGAAATCAGCAACGAATGTATTAACCCCCATCCCCTTCTATATACTCTGGACGTTATATGCACCAAAAGTTTAGTTTGTTCTGGACATTGGTTGATATGCGCTCAAATAAGACCTTTTATTGTCAGCTGCTAGAATTTTTGCACCCTGTATTGGATGAGGTATATAATAATCTACATTTCATGTGATTTTCAGCAAAATTAAGGCAAATGGGAAATAGCGGCGACTGTATTAAAGCCCGAAACCCCCTCACCGATATACTCTACATGTTATGCGCTATACGTTTAGGTTTGTTCTGCCACATTGATTGATATGCGCTCAAATAAGACCTTTTTAATGTCGGTTTCTAGCATTTTTGCACCCGTATTCGATGAGGTATATAATAATCTACATTTCATGTGATTTTCAGCACATTTAAAGCAAATGGGAAATCAGCAACGAATGTATTAACCCCCATCCCCTCTATATACTCTGGACGTTATATGCACCAAAAGTTTAAGTTTGTTCTGGACATTGGTTGATATGCGCTAAATAAGACCTTTTTAATGTCGGCTGCTAGAATTTTTGCACCCTGTATTCGATGAGGTATATAATAATCTACATTTCATGTGAGTTTCAGCACATTTAAAGCAAATGGGAAATCAGCAACGATTGTATTAACCCCAACCCCTTCTATATACTCTAGACGTTATATGCACCAAACGTTTAGGTTTGTTCTGGACATTGGTTGATATGCGCTCAAATAAGACCTTTTTATTGTCAGCTGCTAGAGTTTTTGCACCCCGTATTGATGAGGTATATAATGATCTACAGTTCATGTGATTTACAGCAAAATTAAGGCAAATGGGAAATAGCGGCGACTGTATTAAGCCCGAAACCCCCTCACCGATACTCTACACTCTAAGAAAAAAATGGTGCAACTATGCACTTTAGGGGTTCAAAACCGATGAACAATAGCAGCACCTTTAGGGGTTAAATCTGCACCCTTTTTAAAGGTGAATCCTGCACCCTTTAAAAGGGTGCCAGATTAACCTTTTGGGGCAAAGTTAGACCATTTATGGTTCAATCCTGCACCTTTAGGGGTGCAAAACGATGCAACAATAGCAGCCACATTTAGGGGTTAAATCCTGCAACCTTTAGGAGGGTGCCAGAATGCACCTTTTTAGGAGACATGTTAGTACCCTTAATTGTTCAATCTGTCCTTTAGGGGTGCAAAACCGATGCAATAGCAGCACCTTATTAAAGGGGTTCAATCCTGACACCTTTATAAGGTGCAACCTGCAACCATCATCGAGGAATACTCGTGACATTTGCTCTCACACATATACTATAAACATGCATGATGTTTCTTGGTTAGTAATCATATAATCAATATATATATTGCTAAAAAAACGTGAATGTAAATTGTAACATGATCAGACAAAATAATCTATTGGTAATGGATTGCCGAAGGAATATACAAATCACTAAATTGATGTGCATTGTCAGCATTTGCTTAACAAATCATATGATAAATGTATTTTATGTGAACACGTGGAAAGTAATCATGAATATGCATGCAATATGCAAACTTTTATTTTGGACATTTTTGGGTTGTTAGGGTTCATTTTTGTGGAAGGGTGCTAAATCTATATTGCACCCTTTTTGAAACCCATTTCCTTCAATAGGGTTCATTTTTATGTAAAAGGGTCAGCAAACTCTTATTTTGCACCCTTTTTTGCACCCTTTTTCTTAGACTGTACATGTTATGCGCTATACGTTTAGGTTTGTTCTGCCACATTGATTGATATGCGCTCAAATAAGACCTTTTTAATGTCGGTTTTTAGCATTTTTGCACCCGTATTCGATGAGGTATATAATAATCTACATTTCATGTGATTTTCAGCACATTTAAAGCAAATGGGAAATCAGCAACGAATGTATTAACCCCCATCCCCTCTATATACTCTGGACGTTATATGCACCAAAAGTTTAAGTTTGTTCTGGACATTGGTTGATATGCGCTTAAATAAGACCTTTTTAATGTCGGCTGCTAGAATTTTTGCACCCTGTATTCGATGAGGTATATAATAATCTACATTTCATGTGAGTTTCAGCACATTTAAAGCAAATGGGAAATCAGCAACGATTGTATTAACCCCCACCCCCTTCTATATACTCTAGACGTTATATGCACCAAACGTTTAGGTTTGTTCTGGACATTGGTTGATATGCGCTCAAATAAGACCTTTTTATGTCAGCTGCTAGAATTTTTGCACCCGTATTGGATGAGGTATATAATTATCTACATTTCATGTGATTTTCAGCACATTTAAAGCAAATGGGAAATCAGCAACGAATGTATTAACCCCCATCCCCTCTATATACTCTGGACGTTATATGCACCAAAAGTTTAAGTTTGTTCTGGACATTGGTTGATATGCGCTTAAATAAACCTTTTTAATGTCGGTTTCTAGCATTTTTGCACCCGTATTCGATGAGGTATATAAAATCTACATTTCATGTGAGTTTCAGCACATTTAAAGCAAATGGGAAATCAGCAACGAATGTATTAACCCCCATCCCCTTCTATATACTCTGGACGTTATATGCACCAAACGTTTAGGTTTGTTCTGGACATTGGTTGATATGCGCTCAAATAAGACCTTTTTATTGTCAGCTGCTAGAATTTTTGCACCCTGTATTGGATGAGGTATATAATAATCTACATTTCATGTGATTTTCAGCAAAATTAAGGCAAATGGGAAATAGCGGCGACTGTATTAAAGCCCGAAACCCCCTCACCGATATACTCTACATGTTATGCGCTATACGTTTAGGTTTGTTTTGCCACATTGATTGATATGCGCTCAAATAAGACCTTTTTAATGTCGGTTTCTAGCATTTTTGCACCCCGTATTCGATGAGGTATATAATAATCTACATTTATGTGATTTTCAGCACATTTAAAGCAAATGGGAAATCAGCAACGAATGTATTAACCCCCATCCCCTTCTATATACTCTGGACGTTATATGCACCAAAAGTTTAAGTTTGTTCTGGACATTGGTTGATATGCGCTCAAATAAGACCTTTTTATTGTCAGCTGCTAGAATTTGTGCACCCTGTATTGGATGAGGTATATAATAATCTACATTTCATGTGATTTTCAGCAAAATTAAGGCAAATGGGAAATAGCGGCGACTGTATTAAAGCCCGAAACCCCCTCACCGATATACTCTACATGTTATGCGCTATACGTTTAGGTTTGTTCTGCCACATTGATTGATATGCGCTCAAATAAGACCTTTTTAATGTCGGTTTTTAGCATTTTTGCACCCCGTATTCGATGAGGTATATAATAATCGACATTTTATGTGATTTTCAGCACATTTAAAGCAAATGGGAAATCAGCAACGAATGTATTAACCCCCATCCCCTCTATATACTCTGGACGTTATATGCACCAAAAGTTTAAGTTTGTTCTGGACATTGGTTGATATGCGCTTAAATAAGACCTTTTTAATGTCGGCTGCTAGAATTTTTGCACCCTGTATTCGATGAGGTATATAATAATCTACATTTCATGTGAGTTTCAGCACATTTAAAGCAAATGGGAAATCAGCAACGATTGTATTAACCCCCACCCCCTTCTATATACTCTAGACGTTATATGCACCAAACGTTTAGGTTTGTTCTGGACATTGGTTGATATGCGCTCAAATAAGACCTTTTTATTGTCAGCTGCTAGATTTTTGCACCCCGTATTTGATGAGGTATATAATGATCTACAGTTCATGTGATTTACAGCAAAATTAAGGCAAATGGGAAATAGCGGCGACTGTATTAAAGCCCGAAACCCCCTCACCGATATACTCTACACTCTAAAAAAAAATGGTGCAACTATGCACCTTTAGGGGTTCAAACCGATGCAACAATAGCAGCACCTTTAGGGGTTAAATCCTGCACCCTTTTAAAGGTGCAATCCTGCACCCTTTAAAAGGGTGCCAGATTGAACCTTTTGGGGCAAATGTTAGTACCCTTTATGGTTCAATCCTGCACCTTTAGGGGTGCAAACCGATGCAACAATAGCAGCACATTTAGGGGTTAAATCCTGCACCCTTTAGGAGGGTGCCAGAATGCACCTTTTTAGGAGACATGTTAGTACCCTTAATGGTTCAATCCTGCTCCTTTAGGGGTGCAAACCGATGCAATAGCAGCACCTTATTAAAGGGGTTCAATCCTGCACCCTTTATAAGGTGCAATCCTGCACCCATCATCGAGGAATACTCGTGACATTTGCTCGTACACATATACATATTAAACATGCATGATGTTTCTTGGTTAGTAATCATATAATCAATATATATATTGCTAAAACGTGAATGTAATTGTAACATGATCAGACAAAATAATCTATTGGTTAATGATTGCCGAAGGAAAATACAAATCACAAAATTGATGTGCATTGTCATAATTTGCTTAACAAATCATATGATAAATGTATTTTTATGTGAACACGTGGAAAGTAATCATGAATATGCATGCAATATGCAAACTTTTATTTTGCACATTTTTGGGTTGTTAGGGTTCATTTTTGTGGGAAGGGTGCTAAATCTTATATTGCACCCTTTTTTGAACCCCTTTTCCTTCAATAGGGTTCATTTTTATGTAAAGGGTGCAAACTCTTATTTTGCACCCTTTTTGCACCCTTTTTTCTTAGAGTGTACATGTTATGCGCTATACGTTTAGGTTTGTTCTGCCACATTGATTGATATGCGCTCAAATAAGACCTTTTTAATGTCGGTTTCTAGCATTTTTGCACCCCGTATTCGATGAGGTATATAAAAATCTACATTTCATGTGAGTTTCAGCACATTTAAAGCAAATGGGAAATCAGCAACGAATGTATTAACCCCCATCCCCTTCTATATACTCTGGACGTTATATGCACCAAACGTTTAGGTTTGTTCTGGACATTGGTTGATATGCGCTCAAATAAGACCTTTTTATTGTCAGCTGCTAGACTTTTTGCACCCTGTATTGGATGAGGTATATAATAATCTACATTTCATGTGATTTTCAGCAAAATTAAGGCAAATGGGAAATAGCGGCGACTGTATTAAAGCCCGAAACCCCCTCACCGATATACTCTACATGTTATGCGCTATACGTTTAGGTTTGTTCTGCCACATTGATTGATATGCGCTCAAATAAGACCTTTTTAATGTCGGTTTTTAGCATTTTTGCACCCCGTATTCGATGAGGTATATAATAATCGACATTTTATGTGATTTTCAGCACATTTAAAGCAAATGGGAAATCAGCAACGAATGTATTAACCCCCATCCCCTCTATATACTCTGGACGTTATATGCACCAAAAGTTTAAGTTTGTTCTGGACATTGGTTGATATGCGCTTAAATAAGACCTTTTTAATGTCGGCTGCTAGAATTTTTGCACCCTGTATTCGATGAGGTATATAATAATCTACATTTCATGTGAGTTTCAGCACATTTAAAGCAAATGGGAAATCAGCAACGATTGTATTAACCCCCACCCCCTTCTATATACTCTAGACGTTATATGCACCAAACGTTTAGGTTTGTTCTGGACATTGGTTGATATGCGCTCAAATAAGACCTTTTTATTGTCAGCTGCTAGAGTTTTTGCACCCCGTATTTGATGAGGTATATAATGATCTACAGTTCATGTGATTTACAGCAAAATTAAGGCAAATGGGAAATAGCGGCGACTGTATTAAAGCCCGAAACCCCCTCACCGATATACTCTACACTCTAAGAAAAAATGGTGCAACTATGCACCTTTAGGGGTTCAAACCGATGCAACAATAGCAGCACCTTTAGGGGTTAAATCCTGCACCCTTTTTAAAGGTGCAATCCTGCACCCTTTAAAAGGGTGCCAGATTGAACCTTTTGGGGCAAATGTTAGTACCCTTTATGGTTCAATCCTGCACCTTTAGGGGTGCAAACCGATGCAACAATAGCAGCACATTTAGGGGTTAAATCCTGCACCCTTTAGGAGGGTGCCAGAATGCACCTTTTTAGGAGACATGTTAGTACCCTTAATGGTTCAATCCTGCTCCTTTAGGGGTGCAAACCGATGCAATAGCAGCACCTTATTAAAGGGGTTCAATCCTGCACCCTTTATAAGGTGCAATCCTGCACCCATCATCGAGGAATACTCGTGACATTTGCTCGTACACATATACATATTAAACATGCATGATGTTTCTTGGTTAGTAATCATATAATCAATATATATATTGCTAAAACGTGAATGTAATTGTAACATGATCAGACAAAATAATCTATTGGTTAATGATTGCCGAAGGAAAATACAAATCACAAAATTGATGTGCATTGTCATAATTTGCTTAACAAATCATATGATAAATGTATTTTTATGTGAACACGTGGAAAGTAATCATGAATATGCATGCAATATGCAAACTTTTATTTTGCACATTTTTGGGTTGTTAGGGTTCATTTTTGTGGGAAGGGTGCTAAATCTTATATTGCACCCTTTTTTGAACCCCTTTTCCTTCAATAGGGTTCATTTTTATGTAAAGGGTGCAAACTCTTATTTTGCACCCTTTTTTGCACCCTTTTTTCTTAGAGTGTACATGTTATGCGCTATACGTTTAGGTTTGTTCTGCCACATTGATTGATATGCGCTCAAATAAGACCTTTTTAATGTCGGTTTCTAGCATTTTTGCACCCCGTATTCGATGAGGTATATAAAAATCTACATTTCATGTGAGTTTCAGCACATTTAAAGCAAATGGGAAATCAGCAACGAATGTATTAACCCCCATCCCCTTCTATATACTCTGGACGTTATATGCACCAAACGTTTAGGTTTGTTCTGGACATTGGTTGATATGCGCTCAAATAAGACCTTTTTATTGTCAGCTGCTAGACTTTTTGCACCCTGTATTGGATGAGGTATATAATAATCTACATTTCATGTGATTTTCAGCAAAATTAAGGCAAATGGGAAATAGCGGCGACTGTATTAAAGCCCGAAACCCCCTCACCGATATACTCTACATGTTATGCGCTATACGTTTAGGTTTGTTCTGCCACATTGATTGATATGCGCTCAAATAAGACCTTTTTAATGTCGGTTTCTAGCATTTTTGCACCCCGTATTCGATGAGGTATATAATAATCTACATTTCATGTGATTTTCAGCACATTTAAAGCAAATGGGAAATCAGCAACGAATGTATTAACCCCCATCCCCTCTATATACTCTGGACGTTATATGCACCAAAAGTTTAAGTTTGTTCTGGACATTGGTTGATATGCGCTTAAATAAAACCTTTTTAATGTCGGTTTCTAGCATTTTTGCACCCCGTATTCGATGAGGTATATCAAAATCTACATTTCATGTGAGTTTCAGCACATTTAAAGCAAATGGGAAATCAGCAACGAATGTATTAACCCCCATCCCCTTCTATATACTCTGGACGTTATATGCACCAAACGTTTAGGTTTGTTCTGGACATTGGTTGATATGCGCTCAAATAAGACCTTTTTATTGTCAGCTGCTAGAATTTTTGCACCCTATATTGGATGAGGTATATAATAATCTACATTTCATGTGATTTTCAGCAAAATTAAGGCAAATGGGAAATAGCGGCGACTGTATTAAAGCCCGAAACCCCCTCACAGATATACTCTACATGTTATGCGCTATACGTTTAGGTTTGTTTTGCCACATTGATTGATATGCGCTCAAATAAGACCTTTTTAATGTCGGTTTCTAGCATTTTTGCACCCCGTATTCGATGAGGTATATAATAATCTACATTTATGTGATTTTCAGCACATTTAAAGCAAATGGGAAATCAGCAACGAATGTATTAACCCCCATCCCCTCTATATACTCTGGACGTTATATGCACCAAACGTTTAGGTTTGTTCTGCCACATTGATTGATATGCGCTCAAATCAGACCTTTTTAATGTCGGTTTCTAGCATTTTTGCACCCCGTATTCGATGAGGTATATAATAATCTACATTTCATGTGATTTTCAGCACATTTAAAGCAAATGGGAAATCAGCAACGAATGTATTAACCCCCATCCCCTCTATATACTCTGGACGTTATATGCACCAAACGTTTAAGTTTGTTCTGGACATTGGTTGATATGCGCTTAAATAAGACCTTTTTAATGTCGGCTGCTAGAATTTTTGCACCCTGTTTTCGATGAGGTATATAATAATCTACATTTCATGTGAGTTTCAGCACATTTAAAGCAAATGGGAAATCAGCAACGATTGTATTAACCCCCACCCCCTTCTATATACTCTAGACGTTATATGCACCAAACGTTTAGGTTTGTTCTGGACATTGGTTGATATGCGCTCAAATAAGACCTTTTTAATGTCGGCTGCTAGTATTTTTGCACCCCGTATTCGATGAGGTATATAATAATCTACATTTCATGTGAGTTTCAGCACGTTTCAAGCAAATGGGAAATCAGCAACGAATTTATTAACCCCCATCCCCTTTATATACTCTAGACGTTATATGCACCAAACGTTTAGGTTTGTTCTGGACATTGGTTGATATGCGCTTAAATAAAACCTTTTTAATGTCGGTTTCTAGCATTTTTGCACCCCGTATTCGATGAGGTATATAAAAATCTACATTTCATGTGAGTTTCAGCACATTTAAAGCAAATGGGAAATCAGCAACGATTGTATTAACCCCCACCCCTTCTATATACTCTAGACGTTATATGCACCAAACGTTTAGGTTTGTTCTGGACATTGGTTGATATGCGCTCAAATAAGACCTTTTTATTGTCAGCTGCTAGAATTTTTGCACCCCGTATTGGATGAGGTATATAATGATCTACATTTCATGTGATTTTCAGCAAAATTAAGGCAAATGGGAAATAGCGGCGACTGTATTAAAGCCCAAAACCCCTCACCGATATACTCTACATGTTATGCGCTATACGTTTAGGTTTGTTCTGCCACATTGATTGATATGCGCTCAAATAAGACCTTTTTAATGTCGGTTACTAGCATTTTTGCACCCTGTATTCATGAGGTATATAATAATCTACATTTCATGTGAGTTTCAGCACATTTAAAGCAAATGGGAAATCAGCAACGAATGTATTAACCCCCATCCCCTTCTATATACTCTGGACGTTATATGCACCAAAAGTTTAAGTTTGTTCTGGACATTGGTTGATATGCGCTTAAATAAGACCTTTTTAATGTCGGCTGCTAGAATTTTTGCACCCTGTATTCGATGAGGTATATAATAATCTACATTTCATGTGAGTTTCAGCACATTTAAAGCAAATGGGAAATCAGCAACGATTGTATTAACCCCCACCCCCTTCTATATACTCTAGACGTTATATGCACCAAACGTTTAGGTTTGTTCTGGACATTGGTTGATATGCGCTCAAATAAGACCTTTTTAATGTCGGCTGCTAGTATTTTTGCACCCCGTATTCGATGAGGTATATAATAATCTACATTTCATGTGAGTTTCAGCACATTTAAAGCAAATGGGAAATCAGCAACGAATTTATTAACCCCCATCCCCTTTTATATACTCTAGACGTTATATGCACCAAACGTTTAGGTTTGTTCTGGACATTGGTTGATATGCGCTCAAATAAGACCTTTTTATTGTCAGCTGCTAGAATTTTTGCACCCTGTATTGGATGAGGTATATAATAATCTACATTTCATGTGATTTTCAGCAAAATTAAGGCAAATGGGAAATAGCGGCGACTGTATTAAAGCCCGAAACCCCCTCACCGATATACTCTACATGTTATGCGCTATACGTTTAGGTTTGTTCTGCCACATTGATTGATATGCGCTCAAATAAGACCTTTTTAATGTCGGTTTTTAGCATTTTTGCACCCCGTATTCGATGAGGTATATAATAATCTACATTTCATGTGATTTTCAGCACATTTAAAGCAAATGGGAAATCAGCAACGAATGTATTAACCCCCATCCCCTCTATATACTCTGGACGTTATATGCACCAAAAGTTTAAGTTTGTTCTGGACATTGGTTGATATGCGCTTAAATAAGACCTTTTTAATGTCGGCTGCTAGAATTTTTGCACCCTGTATTCGATGAGGTATATAATAATCTACATTTCATGTGAGTTTCAGCACATTTAAAGCAAATGGGAAATCAGCAACGATTGTATTAACCCCCACCCCCTTCTATATACTCTAGACGTTATATGCACCAAACGTTTAGGTTTGTTCTGGACATTGGTTGATATGCGCTCAAATAAGACCTTTTTAATGTCGGCTGCTAGTATTTTTGCACCCCGTATTCGATGAGGTATATAATAATCTACATTTCATGTGAGTTTCAGCACATTTAAGCAAATGGGAAATCAGCAACGAATTTATTAACCCCCATCCCCTTTTATATACTCTAGACGTTATATGCACCAAACGTTTAGGTTTGTTCTGGACATTGGTTGATATGCGCTAAATAAAACCTTTTTAATGTCGGTTTCTAGCATTTTTGCACCCCGTATTCGATGAGGTATATAATAATCTACATTTCATGTGATTTTCAGCACATTTAAAGCAAATGGGAAATCAGCAACGAATGTATTAACCCCCATCCCCTCTATATACTCTGGACGTTATATGCACCAAAAGTTTAAGTTTGTTCTGGACATTGGTTGATATGCGCTTAAATAAAACCTTTTTAATGTCGGTTTCTAGCATTTTTGCACCCCGTATTCGATGAGGTATATAAAATCTACATTTCATGTGAGTTTCAGCACATTTAAAGCAAATGGGAAATCAGCAACGAATGTATTAACCCCCATCCCCTTCTATATACTCTGGACGTTATATGCACCAAACGTTTAGGTTTGTTCTGGACATTGGTTGATATGCGCTCAAATAAGACCTTTTTATTGTCAGCTGCTAGAATTTTTGCACCCTATATTGGATGAGGTATATAATAATCTACATTTCATGTGATTTTCAGCAAAATTAAGGCAAATGGGAAATAGCGGCGACTGTATTAAAGCCCGAAACCCCCTCACAGATATACTCTACATGTTATGCGCTATACGTTTAGGTTTGTTCTGCCACATTGATTGATATGCGCTCAAATAAGACCTTTTTAATGTCGGTTTCTAGCATTTTTGCACCCCGTATTCGATGAGGTATATAATAATCTACATTTATGTGATTTTCAGCACATTTAAAGCAAATGGGAAATCAGCAACGAATGTATTAACCCCCATCCCCTCTATATACTCTGGACGTTATATGCACCAAACGTTTAGGTTTGTTCTGCCACATTGATTGATATGCGCTCAAATAAGACCTTTTTAATGTCGGTTTCTAGCATTTTTGCACCCCGTATTCGATGAGGTATATAATAATCTACATTTCATGTGATTTTCAGCACATTTAAAGCAAATGGGAAATCAGCAACGAATGTATTAACCCCCATCCCCTCTATATACTCTGGACGTTATATGCACCAAACGTTTAAGTTTGTTCTGGACATTGGTTGATATGCGCTTAAATAAGACCTTTTTAATGTCGGCTGCTAGAATTTTTGCACCCTGTATTCGATGAGGTATATAATAATCTACATTTCATGTGAGTTTCAGCACATTTAAAGCAAATGGGAAATCAGCAACGATTGTATTAACCCCCACCCCCTTCTATATACTCTAGACGTTATATGCACCAAACGTTTAGGTTTGTTCTGGACATTGGTTGATATGCGCTCAAATAAGACCTTTTTAATGTCGGCTGCTAGTATTTTTGCACCCCGTATTCGATGAGGTATATAATAATCTACATTTCATGTGAGTTTCAGCACATTTCAAGCAAATGGGAAATCAGCAACGAATTTATTAACCCCCATCCCCTTTATATACTCTAGACGTTATATGCACCAAACGTTTAGGTTTGTTCTGGACATTGGTTGATATGCGCTTAAATAAAACCTTTTTAATGTCGGTTTCTAGCATTTTTGCACCCCGTATTCGATGAGGTATATAAAAATCTACATTTCATGTGAGTTTCAGCACATTTAAAGCAAATGGGAAATCAGCAACGATTGTATTAACCCCCACCCCTTCTATATACTCTAGACGTTATATGCACCAAACGTTTAGGTTTGTTCTGGACATTGGTTGATATGCGCTCAAATAAGACCTTTTTATTGTCAGCTGCTAGAATTTTTGCACCCCGTATTGGATGAGGTATATAATAATCTACATTTCATGTGATTTTCAGCAAAATTAAGGCAAATGGGAAATAGCGGCGACTGTATTAAAGCCCAAAACCCCTCACCGATATACTCTACATGTTATGCGCTATACGTTTAGGTTTGTTCTGCCACATTGATTGATATGCGCTCAAATAAGACCTTTTTAATGTCGGTTACTAGCATTTTTGCACCCTGTATTCGATGAGGTATATAATAATCTACATTTCATGTGAGTTTCAGCACATTTAAAGCAAATGGGAAATCAGCAACGAATGTATTAACCCCCATCCCCTTCTATATACTCTGGACGTTATATGCACCAAAAGTTTAAGTTTGTTCTGGACATTGGTTGATATGCGCTTAAATAAGACCTTTTTAATGTCGGCTGCTAGAATTTTTGCACCCTGTATTCGATGAGGTATATAATAATCTACATTTCATGTGAGTTTCAGCACATTTAAAGCAAATGGGAAATCAGCAACGATTGTATTAACCCCCACCCCCTTCTATATACTCTAGACGTTATATGCACCAAACGTTTAGGTTTGTTCTGGACATTGGTTGATATGCGCTCAAATAAGACCTTTTTAATGTCGGCTGCTAGTATTTTTGCACCCCGTATTCGATGAGGTATATAATAATCTACATTTCATGTGAGTTTCAGCACATTTAAAGCAAATGGGAAATCAGCAACGAATTTATTAACCCCCATCCCCTTTATATACTCTAGACGTTATATGCACCAAACGTTTAGGTTTGTTCTGGACATTGGTTGATATGCGCTCAAATAAGACCTTTTTATTGTCAGCTGCTAGAATTTTTGCACCCTGTATTGGATGAGGTATATAATAATCTACATTTCATGTGATTTTCAGCAAAATTAAGGCAAATGGGAAATAGCGGCGACTGTATTAAAGCCCGAAACCCCCTCACCGATATACTCTACATGTTATGCGCTATACGTTTAGGTTTGTTCTGCCACATTGATTGATATGCGCTCAAATAAGACCTTTTTAATGTCGGTTTTAGCATTTTTGCACCCCGTATTCGATGAGGTATATAATAATCTACATTTCATGTGATTTTCAGCACATTTAAAGCAAATGGGAAATCAGCAACGAATGTATTAACCCCCATCCCCTCTATATACTCTGGACGTTATATGCACCAAAAGTTTAAGTTTGTTCTGGACATTGGTTGATATGCGCTTAAATAAGACCTTTTTAATGTCGGCTGCTAGAATTTTTGCACCCTGTATTCGATGAGGTATATAATAATCTACATTTCATGTGAGTTTCAGCACATTTAAAGCAAATGGGAAATCAGCAACGATTGTATTAACCCCCACCCCCTTCTATATACTCTAGACGTTATATGCACCAAACGTTTAGGTTTGTTCTGGACATTGGTTGATATGCGCTCAAATAAGACCTTTTTAATGTCGGCTGCTAGTATTTTTGCACCCCGTATTCGATGAGGTATATAATAATCTACATTTCATGTGAGTTTCAGCACGTTTCAAGCAAATGGGAAATCAGCAACGAATTTATTAACCCCCATCCCCTTTTATATACTCTAGACGTTATATGCACCAAACGTTTAGGTTTGTTCTGGACATTGGTTGATATGCGCTTAAATAAACCTTTTTAATGTCGGTTTCTAGCATTTTTGCACCCCGTATTCGATGAGGTATATAAAAATCTACATTTCATGTGAGTTTCAGCACATTTAAAGCAAATGGGAAATCAGCAACGATTGTATTAACCCCCACCCCCTTCTATATACTCTGGACGTTATATGCACCAAACGTTTAGGTTTGTTCTGGACATTGGTTGATATGCGCTCAAATAAGACCTTTTTATTGTCAGCTGCTAGAATTTTTGCACCCCGTATTGGATGAGGTATATAATAATCTACATTTCATGTGATTTTCAGCAAAATTAAGGCAAATGGGAAATAGCGGCGACTGTATTAAAGCCCGAAACCCCCTCACCGATATACTCTATACATGTTATGCGCTATACGTTTAGGTTTGTTCTGCCACATTGATTGATATGCGCTCAAATAAGACCTTTTTAATGTCGGTTTCTAGCATTTTTGCACCCCGTATTCGATGAGGTATATAATAATCTACATTTCATGTGAGTTTCAGCACATTTAAAGCAAATGGGAAATCAGCAACGAATGTATTAACCCCCATCCCCTCTATATACTCTGGACGTTATATGCACCAAAAGTTTAAGTTTGTTCTGGACATTGGTTGATATGCGCTTAAATAAGACCTTTTTAATGTCGGCTGCTAGAAATTTTGCACCCTGTATTCGATGAGGTATATAATAATCTACATTTCATGTGAGTTTCAGCACATTTAAAGCAAATGGGAAATCAGCAACGATTGTATTAACCCCCACCCCCTTCTATATACTCTAGACGTTATATGCACCAAACGTTTAGGTTTGTTCTGGACATTGGTTGATATGCGCTCAAATAAGACCTTTTTAATGTCGGCTGCTAGAATTTTTGCACCCTGTATTGGATGAGGTATATAATAATCTACATTTCATGTGATTTTCAGCAAAATTAAAGCAAATGGGAAATCAGCAACGAATGTATTAACCCCCATCCCCTCTATATACTCTGGACGTTATATGCACCAAAAGTTTAAGTTTGTTCTGGACATTGGTTGATATGCGCTCAAATAAGACCTTTTTAATGTCGGCTGCTAAAATTTTTGCACCCTGTATTCGATGAGGTATATAATAATCTACATTTCATGTGAGTTTCAGCACATTTAAAGCAAATGGGAAATCAGCAACGAATGTATTAACCCCCATCCCCTTCTATATACTCTGGACGTTATATGCACCAAACGTTTAGGTTTGTTCTGGACATTGGTTGATATGCGCTCAAATAAGACCTTTTTATTGTCAGCTGCTAGACTTTTTGCACCCTGTATTGGATGAGGTATATAATAATCTACATTTCATGTGATTTTCAGCAAAATTAAGGCAAATGGGAAATAGCGGCGACTGTATTAAAGCCCGAAACCCCCTCACCGATATACTCTACATGTTATGCGCTATACGTTTAGGTTTGTTCTGCCACATTGATTGATATGCGCTCAAATAAGACCTTTTTAATGTCGGTTTCTAGCATTTTTGCACCCCGTATTCGATGAGGTATATAATAATCTACATTTCATGTGATTTTCAGCACATTTAAAGCAAATGGGAAATCAGCAACGAATGTATTAACCCCCATCCCCTCTATATACTCTGGACGTTATATGCACCAAACGTTTAGGTTTGTTCTGGACATTGATTGATATGCGCTCAAATAAGACCTTTTTAATGTCGGTTTCTAGCATTTTTGCACCCCGTATTCGATGAGGTATATAATAATCTACATTTCATGTGATTTTCAGCACATTTAAAGCAAATGGGAAATCAGCAACGAATGTATTAACCCCCATCCCCTCTATATACTCTGGACGTTATATGCACCAAACGTTTAAGTTTGTTCTGGACATTGGTTGATATGCGCTTAAATAAGACCTTTTTAATGTCGGCTGCTAGAATTTTTGCACCCTGTATTCGATGAGGTATATAATAATCTACATTTCATGTGAGTTTCAGCACATTTAAAGCAAATGGGAAATCAGCAACGATTGTATTAACCCCCACCCCCTTCTATATACTCTAGACGTTATATGCACCAAACGTTTAGGTTTGTTCTGGACATTGGTTGATATGCGCTCAAATAAGACCTTTTTAATGTCGGCTGCTAGTATTTTTGCACCCCGTATTCGATGAGGTATATAATAATCTACATTTCATGTGAGTTTCAGCACATTTAAGCAAATGGGAAATCAGCAACGAATGTATTAACCCCCATCCCTTTTATATACTCTAGACGTTATATGCACCAAACGTTTAGGTTTGTTCTGGACATTGGTTGATATGCGCTTAAATAAAACCTTTTTAATGTCGGTTTCTAGCATTTTTGCACCCCGTATTCGATGAGGTATATAAAAATCTACATTTCATGTGAGTTTCAGCACATTTAAAGCAAATGGGAAATCAGCAACGATTGTATTAACCCCCACCCCTTTCTATATACTCTAGACGTTATATGCACCAAACGTTTAGGTTTGTTCTGGACATTGGTTGATATGCGCTCAAATAAGACCTTTTTATTGTCAGCTGCTAGAATTTTTGCACCCCGTATTGGATGAGGTATATAATAATCTACATTTCATGTGATTTTCAGCAAAATTAAGGCAAATGGGAAATAGCGGCGACTGTATTAAAGCCCAAAACCCCCTCACCGATATACTCTACATGTTATGCGCTATACGTTTAGGTTTGTTCTGCCACATTGATTGATATGCGCTCAAATAAGACCTTTTTAATGTCGGTTACTAGCATTTTTGCACCCTGTATTCGATGAGGTATATAATAATCTACATTTCATGTGAGTTTCAGCACATTTAAAGCAAATGGGAAATCAGCAACGAATGTATTAACCCCCATCCCCTTCTATATACTCTGGACGTTATATGCACCAAAAGTTTAAGTTTGTTCTGGACATTGGTTGATATGCGCTTAAATAAGACCTTTTTAATGTCGGCTGCTAGAATTTTTGCACCCCGTATTCGATGAGGTATATAATAATCTACATTTCATGTGATTTTCAGCACATTTAAAGCAAATGGGAAATCAGCAACGAATGTATTAACCCCCATCCCCTCTATATACTCTGGACGTTATATGCACCAAACGTTTAAGTTTGTTCTGGACATTGGTTGATATGCGCTTAAATAAGACCTTTTTAATGTCGGCTGCTAGAATTTTTGCACCCTGTATTCGATGAGGTATATAATAATCTACATTTCATGTGAGTTTCAGCACATTTAAAGCAAATGGGAAATCAGCAACGATTGTATTAACCCCCACCCCCTTCTATATACTCTAGACGTTATATGCACCAAACGTTTAGGTTTGTTCTGGACATTGGTTGATATGCGCTCAAATAAGACCTTTTTAATGTCGGCTGCTAGTATTTTTGCACCCCGTATTCGATGAGGTATATAATAATCTACATTTCATGTGAGTTTCAGCACGTTTCAAGCAAATGGGAAATCAGCAACGAATGTATTAACCCCCATCCCCTTTTATATACTCTAGACGTTATATGCACCAAACGTTTAGGTTTGTTCTGGACATTGGTTGATATGCGCTTAAATAAAACCTTTTTAATGTCGGTTTCTAGCATTTTTGCACCCCGTATTCGATGAGGTATATAAAAATCTACATTTCATGTGAGTTTCAGCACATTTAAAGCAAATGGGAAATCAGCAACGATTGTATTAACCCCCACCCCTTCTATATACTCTAGACGTTATATGCACCAAACGTTTAGGTTTGTTCTGGACATTGGTTGATATGCGCTCAAATAAGACCTTTTTATTGTCAGCTGCTAGAATTTTTGCACCCCGTATTGGATGAGGTATATAATAATCTACATTTCATGTGATTTTCAGCAAAATTAAGGCAAATGGGAAATAGCGGCGACTGTATTAAAGCCCAAAACCCCCTCACCGATATACTCTACATGTTATGCGCTATACGTTTAGGTTTGTTCTGCCACATTGATTGATATGCGCTCAAATAAGACCTTTTTAATGTCGGTTACTAGCATTTTTGCACCCTGTATTCGATGAGGTATATAATAATCTACATTTCATGTGAGTTTCAGCACATTTAAAGCAAATGGGAAATCAGCAACGAATGTATTAACCCCCATCCCCTTCTATATACTCTGGACGTTATATGCACCAAAAGTTTAAGTTTGTTCTGGACATTGGTTGATATGCGCTCAAATAAGACCTTTTTAATGTCGGCTGCTAGAATTTTTGCACCCTGTATTCGATGAGGTATATAATAATCTACATTTCATGTGAGTTTCAGCACATTTAAAGCAAATGGGAAATCAGCAACGATTGTATTAACCCCCACCCCCTTCTATATACTCTAGACGTTATATGCACCAAACGTTTAGGTTTGTTCTGGACATTGGTTGATATGCGCTCAAATAAGACCTTTTTAATGTCGGCTGCTAGTATTTTTGCACCCCGTATTCGATGAGGTATATAATAATCTACATTTCATGTGAGTTTCAGCACATTTAAAGCAAATGGGAAATCAGCAACGAATGTATTAACCCCCATCCCCTTTATATACTCTAGACGTTATATGCACCAAACGTTTAGGTTTGTTCTGGACATTGGTTGATATGCGCTCAAATAAGACCTTTTTATTGTCAGCTGCTAGAATTTTTGCACCCTGTATTGGATGAGGTATATAATAATCTACATTTCATGTGATTTTCAGCAAAATTAAGGCAAATGGGAAATAGCGGCGACTGTATTAAAGCCCGAAACCCCCTCACCGATATACTCTACATGTTATGCGCTATACGTTTAGGTTTGTTCTGCCACATTGATTGATATGCGCTCAAATAAGACCTTTTTAATGTCGGTTTCTAGCATTTTTGCACCCCGTATTCGATGAGGTATATAATAATCTACATTTCATGTGATTTTCAGCACATTTAAAGCAAATGGGAAATCAGCAACGAATGTATTAACCCCCATCCCCTCTATATACTCTGGACGTTATATGCACCAAAAGTTTAAGTTTGTTCTGGACATTGGTTGATATGCGCTTAAATAAGACCTTTTTAATGTCGGCTGCTAGAATTTTTGCACCCTGTATTCGATGAGGTATATAATAATCTACATTTCATGTGAGTTTCAGCACATTTAAAGCAAATGGGAAATCAGCAACGATTGTATTAACCCCCACCCCCTTCTATATACTCTAGACGTTATATGCACCAAACGTTTAGGTTTGTTCTGGACATTGGTTGATATGCGCTCAAATAAGACCTTTTTAATGTCGGCTGCTAGTATTTTTGCACCCCGTATTCGATGAGGTATATAATAATCTACATTTCATGTGAGTTTCAGCACGTTTCAAGCAAATGGGAAATCAGCAACGAATTTATTAACCCCCATCCCCTTTTATATACTCTAGACGTTATATGCACCAAACGTTTAGGTTTGTTCTGGACATTGGTTGATATGCGCTTAAATAAAACCTTTTTAATGTCGGTTTCTAGCATTTTTGCACCCCGTATTCGATGAGGTATATAAAAATCTACATTTCATGTGAGTTTCAGCACATTTAAAGCAAATGGGAAATCAGCAACGATTGTATTAACCCCCACCCCCTTCTATATACTCTGGACGTTATATGCACCAAACGTTTAGGTTTGTTCTGGACATTGGTTGATATGCGCTCAAATAAGACCTTTTTATTGTCAGCTGCTAGAATTTTTGCACCCCGTATTGGATGAGGTATATAATAATCTACATTTCATGTGATTTTCAGCAAAATTAAGGCAAATGGGAAATAGCGGCGACTGTATTAAAGCCCGAAACCCCCTCACCGATATACTCTATACATGTTATGCGCTATACGTTTAGGTTTGTTCTGCCACATTGATTGATATGCGCTCAAATAAGACCTTTTTAATGTCGGTTTCTAGCATTTTTGCACCCCGTATTCGATGAGGTATATAATAATCTACATTTCATGTGAGTTTCAGCACATTTAAAGCAAATGGGAAATCAGCAACGAATGTATTAACCCCCATCCCCTCTATATACTCTGGACGTTATATGCACCAAAAGTTTAAGTTTGTTCTGGACATTGGTTGATATGCGCTTAAATAAGACCTTTTTAATGTCGGCTGCTAGAAATTTTGCACCCTGTATTCGATGAGGTATATAATAATCTACATTTCATGTGAGTTTCAGCACATTTAAAGCAAATGGGAAATCAGCAACGATTGTATTAACCCCCACCCCCTTCTATATACTCTAGACGTTATATGCACCAAACGTTTAGGTTTGTTCTGGACATTGGTTGATATGCGCTCAAATAAGACCTTTTTAATGTCGGCTGCTAGAATTTTTGCACCCTGTATTGGATGAGGTATATAATAATCTACATTTCATGTGATTTTCAGCAAAATTAATGCAAATGGGAAATCAGCAACGAATGTATTAACCCCCATCCCCTCTATATACTCTGGACGTTATATGCACCAAAAGTTTAAGTTTGTTCTGGACATTGGTTGATATGCGCTCAAATAAGACCTTTTTAATGTCGGCTGCTAAAATTTTTGCACCCTGTATTCGATGAGGTATATAATAATCTACATTTCATGTGAGTTTCAGCACATTTAAAGCAAATGGGAAATCAGCAACGAATGTATTAACCCCCATCCCCTTCTATATACTCTGGACGTTATATGCACCAAACGTTTAGGTTTGTTCTGGACATTGGTTGATATGCGCTCAAATAAGACCTTTTTATTGTCAGCTGCTAGACTTTTTGCACCCTGTATTGGATGAGGTATATAATAATCTACATTTCATGTGATTTTCAGCAAAATTAAGGCAAATGGGAAATAGCGGCGACTGTATTAAAGCCCGAAACCCCCTCACCGATATACTCTACATGTTATGCGCTATACGTTTAGGTTTGTTCTGCCACATTGATTGATATGCGCTCAAATAAGACCTTTTTAATGTCGGTTTCTAGCATTTTTGCACCCCGTATTCGATGAGGTATATAATAATCTACATTTCATGTGATTTTCAGCACATTTAAAGCAAATGGGAAATCAGCAACGAATGTATTAACCCCCATCCCCTCTATATACTCTGGACGTTATATGCACCAAACGTTTAGGTTTGTTCTGCCACATTGATTGATATGCGCTCAAATAAGACCTTTTTAATGTCGGTTTCTAGCATTTTTGCACCCCGTATTCGATGAGGTATATAATAATCTACATTTCATGTGATTTTCAGCACATTTAAAGCAAATGGGAAATCAGCAACGAATGTATTAACCCCCATCCCCTCTATATACTCTGGACGTTATATGCACCAAACGTTTAAGTTTGTTCTGGACATTGGTTGATATGCGCTCAAATAAGACCTTTTTAATGTCGGCTGCTAGAATTTTTGCACCCTGTATTCGATGAGGTATATAATAATCTACATTTCATGTGAGTTTCAGCACATTTAAAGCAAATGGGAAATCAGCAACGATTGTATTAACCCCCACCCCCTTCTATATACTCTAGACGTTATATGCACCAAACGTTTAGGTTTGTTCTGGACATTGGTTGATATGCGCTCAAATAAGACCTTTTTAATGTCGGCTGCTAGTATTTTTGCACCCCGTATTCGATGAGGTATATAATAATCTACATTTCATGTGAGTTTCAGCACGTTTCAAGCAAATGGGAAATCAGCAACGAATTATTAACCCCCATCCCCTTTTATATACTCTAGACGTTATATGCACCAAACATTTAGGTTTGTTCTGGACATTGGTTGATATGCGCTTAAATAAAACCTTTTTAATGTCGGTTTCTAGCATTTTTGCACCCCGTATTCGATGAGGTATATAAAAATCTACATTTCATGTGAGTTTCAGCACATTTAAAGCAAATGGGAAATCAGCAACGATTGTATTAACCCCCACCCCATTATGTATATACTCTAGACGTTATATGCACCAAACGTTTAGGTTTGTTCTGGACATTGGTTGATATGCGCTCAAATAAGACCTTTTTATTGTCAGCTGCTAGAATTTTTGCACCCCGTATTGGATGAGGTATATAATGATCTACAGTTCATGTGATTTTCAGCAAAATTAAGGCAAATGGGAAATAGCGGCGACTGTATTAAAGCCCAAAACCCCCTCACCGATATACTCTACATGTTATGCGCTATACATTTAGGTTTGTTCTGCCACATTGATTGATATGCGCTCAAATAAGACCTTTTTAATGTCGGTTACTAGCATTTTTGCACCCTGTATTCCATGAGGTATATAATAATCTACATTTCATGTGAGTTTCAGCACATTTAAAGCAAATGGGAAATCAGCAACGAATGTATTAACCCCCATCCCCTTCTATATACTCTGGACGTTATATGCACCAAAAGTTTAAGTTTGTTCTGGACATTGGTTGATATGCGCTTAAATAAGACCTTTTTAATGTCGGCTGCTAGAATTTTTGCACCCCGTATTCGATGAGGTATATAATAATCTACATTTCATGTGATTTTCAGCACATTTAAAGCAAATGGGAAATCAGCAACGAATGTATTAACCCCCATCCCCTCTATATACTCTGGACGTTATATGCACCAAACGTTTAAGTTTGTTCTGGACATTGGTTGATATGCGCTTAAATAAGACCTTTTTAATGTCGGCTGCTAGAATTTTTGCACCCTGTTTTCGATGAGGTATATAATAATCTACATTTCATGTGAGTTTCAGCACATTTAAAGCAAATGGGAAATCAGCAACGATTGTATTAACCCCCACCCCCTTCTATATACTCTAGACGTTATATGCACCAAACGTTTAGGTTTGTTCTGGACATTGGTTGATATGCGCTCAAATAAGACCTTTTTAATGTCGGCTGCTAGTATTTTTACACCCCGTATTCGATGAGGTATATAATAATCTACATTTCATGTGAGTTTCAGCACGTTTCAAGCAAATGGGAAATCAGCAACGAATTATTAACCCCCATCCCCTTTATATACTCTAGACGTTATATGCACCAAACATTTAGGTTTGTTCTGGACATTGGTTGATATGCGCTTAAATAAAACCTTTTTAATGTCGGTTTCTAGCATTTTTGCACCCCGTATTCGATGAGGTATATAAAAATCTACATTTCATGTGAGTTTCAGCACATTTAAAGCAAATGGGAAATCAGCAACGATTGTATTAACCCCCACCCCATTATGTATATACTCTAGACGTTATATGCACCAAACGTTTAGGTTTGTTCTGGACATTGGTTGATATGCGCTCAAATAAGACCTTTTTATTGTCAGCTGCTAGAATTTTTGCACCCCGTATTGGATGAGGTATATAATGATCTACAGTTCATGTGATTTTCAGCAAAATTAAGGCAAATGGGAAATAGCGGCGACTGTATTAAAGCCCAAAACCCCCTCACCGATATACTCTACATGTTATGCGCTATACATTTAGGTTTGTTCTGCCACATTGATTGATATGCGCTTAAATAAGACCTTTTTAATGTCGGTTACTAGCATTTTTGCACCCTGTATTCCATGAGGTATATAATAATCTACATTTCATGTGAGTTTCAGCACATTTAAAGCAAATGGGAAATCAGCAACGAATGTATTAACCCCCATCCCCTTCTATGTACTCTGGACGTTATATGCACCAAAAGTTTAAGTTTGTTCTGGACATTGGTTGATATGCGCTTAAATAAGACCTTTTTAATGTCGGCTGCTAGAATTTTTGCACCCTGTATTCGATGAGGTATATAATAATCTACATTTCATGTGAGTTTCAGCACATTTAATGCAAATGGGAAATCAGCAACGATTGTATTAACCCCCACCCCCTTCTATATACTCTAGACGTTATATGCACCAAACGTTTAGGTTTGTTCTGGACATTGGTTGATATGCGCTCAAATAAGACCTTTTTAATGTCGGCTGCTAGTATTTTTACACCCCGTATTCGATGAGGTATATAATAATCTACATTTCATGTGAGTTTCAGCACGTTTCAAGCAAATGGGAAATCAGCAACGAATTTATTAACCCCCATCCCCTTTTATATACTCTAGACGTTATATGCACCAAACGTTTAGGTTTGTTCTGGACATTGGTTGATATGCGCTCAAATAAGACCTTTTTATTGTCAGCTGCTAGAATTTTTGCACCCTGTATTGGATGAGGTATATAATAATCTACATTTCATGTGATTTTCAGCAAAATTAAGGCAAATGGGAAATAGCGGCGACTGTATTAAAGCCCGAAACCCCCTCACCGATATACTCTACATGTTATGCGCTATACGTTTAGGTTTGTTCTGCCACATTGATTGATATGCGCTCAAATTAGACCTTTTTAATGTCGGTTTTTAGCATTTTTGCACCCCGTATTCAATGAGGTATATAATAATCTACATTTTATGTGATTTTCAGCACATTTAAAGCAAATGGGAAATCAGCAACGAATGTATTAACCCCCATCCCCTCTATATACTCTGGACGTTATATGCACCAAAAGTTTAAGTTTGTTCTGGACATTGGTTGATATGCGCTTAAATAAGACCTTTTTAATGTCGGCTGCTAGAATTTTTGCACCCTGTATTCGATGAGGTATATAATAATCTACATTTCATGTGAGTTTCAGCACATTTAAAGCAAATGGGAAATCAGCAACGATTGTATTAACCCCCACCCCCTTCTATATACTCTAGACGTTATATGCACCAAACGTTTAGGTTTGTTCTGGACATTGGTTGATATGCGCTCAAATAAGACCTTTTTAATGTCGGCTGCTAGTATTTTTACACCCCGTATTCGATGAGGTATATAATAATCTACATTTCATGTGAGTTTCAGCACGTTTCAAGCAAATGGGAAATCAGCAACGAATTTATTAACCCCCATCCCCTTTTATATACTCTAGACGTTATATGCACCAAACGTTTAGGTTTGTTCTGGACATTGGTTGATATGCGCTTAAATAAAACCTTTTTAATGTCGGTTTCTAGCATTTTTGCACCCCGTATTCGATGAGGTATATAAAAATCTACATTTCATGTGAGTTTCAGCACATTTAAAGCAAATGGGAAATCAGCAACGATTGTATTAACCCCCACCCCCTTCTATATACTCTGGACGTTATATGCACCAAACGTTTAGGTTTGTTCTGGACATTGGTTGATATGCGCTCAAATAAGACCTTTTTGTTGTCAGCTGCTAGAATTTTTGCACCCCGTATTGGATGAGGTATATAATGATCTACAGTTCATGTGATTTTCAGCAAAATTAAGGCAAATGGGAAATAGCGGCGACTGTATTAAAGCCCGAAACCCCCTCACCGATATACTCTATACATGTTATGCGCTATACGTTTAGGTTTGTTCTGCCACATTGATTGATATGCGCTCAAATAAGACCTTTTTAATGTCGGTTTCTAGCATTTTTGCACCCCGTATTGGATGAGGTATATAATGATCTACATTTCATGTGAGTTTCAGTACATTTAAAGCAAATGGGAAATCAGCAACGAATGTATTAACCCCCATCCCCTCTATATACTCTGGACGTTATATGCACCAAAAGTTTAAGTTTGTTCTGGACATTGGTTGATATGCGCTTAAATAAGACCTTTTTAATGTCGGCTGCTAGAAATTTTGCACCCTGTATTCGATGAGGTATATAATAATCTACATTTCATGTGAGTTTCAGCACATTTAAAGCAAATGGGAAATCAGCAACGATTGTATTAACCCCCACCCCCTTCTATATACTCTAGACGTTATCTGCACCAAACGTTTAGGTTTGTTCTGGACATTTCTTGATATGCGCTCAAATAAGACCTTTTTAATGTCGGCTGCTAGAATTTTTGCACCCTGTATTGGATGAGGTATATAATAATTTACATTTCATGTGATTTTCAGCAAAATTAATGCAAATGGGAAATCAGCAACGAATGTATTAACCCCCATCCCCTCTATATACTCTGGACGTTATATGCACCAAAAGTTTAAGTTTGTTCTGGACATTGGTTGATATGCGCTCAAATAAGACCTTTTTATGTCGGCTGCTAAAATTTTTGCACCCTGTATTCGATGAGGTATATAATAATCTACATTTCATGTGAGTTTCAGCACATTTAAAGCAAATGGGAAATCAGCAACGAATGTATTAACCCCATCCCCTTCTATATACTCTGGACGTTATATGCACCAAACGTTTAGGTTTGTTCTGGACATTGGTTGATATGTGCTCAAATAAGACCTTTTTATTGTCAGCTGCTAGACTTTTTGCACCCTGTATTGGATGAGGTATATAATAATCTACATTTCATGTGATTTTCAGCAAAATTAAGGCAAATGGGAAATAGCGGCGACTGTATTAAAGCCCGAAACCCCCTCACCGATATACTCTACATGTTATGCGCTATACGTTTAGGTTTGTTCTGCCACATTGATTGATATGCGCTCAAATAAGACCTTTTTAATGTCGGTTTCTAGCATTTTTGCACCCCGTATTCGATGAGGTATATAATAATCTACATTTCATGTGATTTTCAGCACATTTAAAGCAAATGGGAAATCAGCAACGAATGTATTAACCTCCATCCCCTCTATATACTCTGGACGTTATATGCACAAAAAGTTTAAGTTTGTTCTGGACATTGGTTGATATGCGCTTAAATAAGACCTTTTTAATGTCGGCTGCTAGAATTTTTGCACCCTGTATTCGATGAGGTATATAATAATCTACATTGTAAGATTTTATTGACTCTATCGACCCCCTCTCGGGGTATGAGAGTACAAACATATTTACAACATAGTATCAATATAACAATAGTATAACAATGATAAACATGTGATAACATGAAAATTGATAAACATAATAAGATAGTATAAACAAAGACAAACATGTGATAATATGAACAATGATAAACATTTGATAATATGAACAATAATAAACATGTGATAATATGAACAATGATAAACATGTGATAATATGAACAAATAAACATATTTACAAATCAAGGCGAACTGGGCAATTCACCCTCCTACCGCTACGAGTGTGCCTAACAACATTGCTTATTTGTGAGCTATCATTTGCAGTATTACCATCTACCCTTGAATCTTTTGAAAAATATGACATAATGATTCTAACAAATTTTGCTAATTTCTTTAGCTGGCAAGCGTGAGCTGTATTAAAAACCTTATCCATGTGCAACGCACTTGGTCTTAAGCTACTACCACACAAGTTATTTGGTATATACATTTTTCTTTCATTTTGAAAGAATGGACATACAAAAATATAATGAAATTCATCACCAATATCTGTTGGTGTACAGAGTGGGCATTGCAAATCATCTACTACATTTGCATCAAATCTACCTTTATTAACTGGTAATCTATGTGTTCTGCATCTAAATTTACTTAAAGTTATTGCTTCCTTCTGACATAATATCTGCAGGTATTTTTCATAAACCAACTCATTCCTAAACATCCTATAGTTCGTGCAAATACGATTTGACCAGGTAGCTGCGCTCCATTCCTGAATAGACATGTCAGAAAGCCTGGTTTTCATAGTATTCATAATCCAGGCAGCACTATATCCTTCTCCTTGAGCTCGCCAGACGTACCCAAGTCCTGCATAATCAAAACTGTCTGCAAGAAACTCGACCCATTGTGACTTTATATTAACTAAACTTTGTCCTTCACTTTGCAACTGCAACAAAAACTTAAAAAGAATTAATGAATACTTTGATTGCTTTCCTTTAACTAATCTAACCCAATATCCAATCATCCTACACTTAATTTTATCGAGTATTTTACCACGTCCAGTTTCACCATAAACCATGCAGTCAGGTGTGCACTTATTTACAAACAATATCGTTCTTAAAAATTTTCTTTGGAAAACTTCAAGTTGATCTATACACTCATAGCCCCAGACCTCAGCACCATATAATAGAATTGGCAAAACTAAGCGATCAAATAAATGACATTGTGTATCAACAGATAAATGCAACCTTTTTGCCTTTACTAACATACTATACATTGCCTTTCGAGCTTGTGTGACCTGTTTAGCAATTGCTTTTTTAAAGTTACCATTATAATTAAACGTCACTCCTAAATATACAAAGTCATAAACAACTTCCAGTACACCACCATCATAAACAAATTCTGGAATTCTTCTAACTTTCCCACGTGAAAAAACAACAATTTTCGTTTTGCTGGCATTAACAGTTAAGTGCCAAGTGTCACAATAATCTTTCACTGCGTTTAGGGCTTTTTGCAACTCTTCAGGAGTTTCTGCTAGAATAATTGTGTCATCAGCATATAACAAAGAAAATAACTCCTTATATATTTCAATACCATCAAAAGGCAATTTATTTTTAATAATAGTATTCAAAAATTCCAAGCCCTTGTACGAGTTTCCTATAGATTGTTGGAAATCGTTCAAATAAATAGCAAACAAGAGAGGTGAGAGGTTTTCACCTTGACGCACTCCAATATTGCATGTAAATAAACTGGACATACCTCCCTCGTTAGCAACACATGATTTAGCACACCTGTACATGTTCCTTATAACGTTAAAAATCTTGCCTTTTACTCCCATTCTAAACATTTTAACCCACAATGCTGCACGGTCAACCAAATCAAAGGCTTTCTTATAGTCAATGAATGCACAATAAAGGCGTTTAGAATTCTTTAAATAAACATCAATAATAGACTTTAAAACATATACATTATCTGTGATTGAATAGTTGGACCGGAAGCCAGCTTGCTCTTCCCCTAACAAACTCTCATCCTCAACAAACTGAGTGATCCTATAGTTCAAAATTGATGTAAACAGCTTACCTAAGCAACTCAATAAAGTAATGCCTCTATAATTATCAGGGTTTGTATTCTCTCCCTTATTCTTAAATATAGGAATAATTATCCCAATACACCATTCTGTTGGAACAATACCAGAATCCAATACAACATTAAAGAACTTAACTACAACCTGAAGAATCTCCAGGGGGCAACTTTTAAGGAACTCATTTCTAATAGAGTCCCTTCCACAAGCTTTAGTATTTTTAAGCTTCTTAATCATCATGTCAACTTCCTTCAAAGTAATCGGAACATCGAGACAAACATTTTCCTGAGATAACTCTTGCATAACAATTGGGGGTTCTGGCTCATCAACCTCCTTATAACTTAAACGACTAAAATGATTTAAAAAGTCCTTTAATGAAACATTTCCAATATCTTTCTCCTTACGTTCATTCTTACCATTCAGTAGCTGCCAATATTCCTTAGGATTTTTTGTCCGCAATGAACGTAATGATTTATTCAAGTCCTGAAAATATAACCTCTTTTTACAACGTAACAAATTCCTATAAGATTTCCCTGCATCATCATAATTACTTGAATCAACAGGTACATCAGTGTTCCTCATCAATTTTACTTTCCTCTTCCATCTATTTTTAACATTCAAATATTCCTTCCGAGCATTTCTACATTCAGTATCAAACCATGGCTGTTGACTTTGCTTACTCTGACTGTTACCTGATTTACTTCCATCTTTTTTATGATGCTTTAATTTACACACTCCAACTTCCTTTGCCGTACTCAAAAACATATCGCACAAATGTGAATAAAAAATATCAATACCTTCTTGATTAACATCAGCTTCAAGTTGATCTACAAATTTATGCATTACCTCGCTATAATCTTTAGTATGCTGCTTAAAGTCTGACATACTATTACTATTCCATTGAAAGGCGAGATAATTTGACTTGTCTGGCCCTGTGCGTGCTTCCCTACTTTCATTTCTCAATGAATCACTGTTCAAAATATCTTCAGATTGCAAGGTCAGCATAATAGGGCAATGTACATCAGACAAACATCTATCAAAAATATCAACATCAAAATCTTTTACTAATGGAAATAATCGTTTTGACATAATAGCATAATCAACAGTGCTACGACCACCATTCTTATTAAAACAGGTATACTTTCCAATAGTGTGATCACTACCTGCTCTACCATTCACAATTCTTAAATCAAAACTTTGGCACATCTCAATAACTTTCTTACCATTATTATTAACAACTGTATCATTATTAAAACGAGAATTAAAAATATCTGTATCATACATGTCCAAGTCACCATCACAAGCTCCTAGGCTGGACTGGTCCACAAAATCATCTTCATCCAAAAAATCATCAAGCATCCCTGTTCTGGCATTAAAGTCCCCTAATAAACAAAATGGTGCATTGTGTTTACTTTTAATATCAACGATGTCATTACATAAATCATCGAACACTTCATGAGAATAATGAATGGATCCCTCACATGGGAGATAAATAGCACCAAGAATAAACGGAAAGCCTAGAAGCTCACTCCCGACCTTCACCCATATGACGGATTCTGAGAGAGTAGGCTGAATTCGTGTAGAACACTCAAAAATAGAATTTTTCATTAAAATACACATACCATGAAAACCACCATACTGCTGCTTATTCGAGCTCTTTTGTATGCTATGACATTTATATTCGGACAAGTAAGTATTTAAAAGATCAGGTGTATCTGTTTTTGTTTCAGTGAGACATATTATATCAAAATTTTTAGAGTATAAATCCAAAAGTCCAATGTCAAGTTTACTCTTTAAACCATTAACATTAAGGCTGAGCATTGAAAGATTTGAAAGATTTGAAAGATTTGAAAGATTTGAAAGATTTGAAAGATTTGAGAGAGGGCCGAATACTTCCTAGCTGGAGACTTCAGTAAACAGGCCAGACTGTTTCATTCGATCTTCTGACCATCCTAGCCGACGGAAAAGGTCATCCGGTCCATGAATAATTTGTTTCCTGGGATCACCCTTCAGGATACAGTGCACCTTTCCGTCAATTGTCCACACCCTCTCCAGCTGGTCGTCCTGCTTGACGGCGTGTAGTAACTTGGCACGGCCAGGTGCCAAGTGCTCAGACACCATAATGTCTTTGTGTTGAGAGTCCCTCAACTTCCTCTTGTTGCGGAGGATGTCAGTCCGCAGATCCCGGCGGACAAATCTGGCGACGATTGGCCTTGACCTGTTTGGCTGGGGGCGTCCAATCCTATGGCTGGTGCTGATGTCAGCCCCCACCACCTTAATGCCAGTAGACGCGGACACCTCGATGACGACATCATTGGTGTTCTCCCCTTCCTTCTCCGGCACCCCCCGCAGCACGATGTTGTCCCTTCTGGAGTACTGCTCCATCTCATCGAGCCGCACATCATGCTTCTGTAGGGATGCCTGCACCTTCTGCACCGAAACCTTGGGAGACACCTGTGCAGCTATCGACTGCATCACTGGTAGCAATGCAGCAACCACCGCTTTGACAACATCTCCCACTAGCTGCCGGTTAATGCCCCCTTCAGGAATGTGCTCCATCGCACCCTGTACTACATCATCAAGTCTAAATGACACGTCCCCATCGCGAACACCTTCCACCTCCAGCAAGTCAAATGCATTTGCAATAGACATGGTGATAGTTGAATATCGTTGAAGAGAATGACAGTAATACTCAGTGATAGTAATACAGGATAGTACAAAGCAGACAATGCAGTTTTGTACTTACACTAATGTATATAGGTGGGACAATACAAAGCAATATCCAATTCCAGTTCCTGCTGAAGCAAACCAAACTCTAAATTTTACCACTTAATAGTCCCAGTATATATCTACAAGGATGCTCGCTGCTGCTATAGAGTAATACCTCCACATTACTAGCAAAAGATTGTTGGCAAGAGAGTGTAAAACTGGTAAAATTGGTAAAATTCTGAGAGAAAAAACGTAGGTTGACGACTCACATGTTGTACTTACTTATTATTATTATTTCATGTGAGTTTCAGCACATTTGAAGCAAATGGGAAATCAGCAACGATTGTATTAACCCCCACCCCCTTCTATATACTCTAGACGTTATATGCACCAAACGTTTAGGTTTGTTCTGGACATTGGTTGATATGCGCTCAAATAAGACCTTTTTATTGTCAGCTGCTAGAATTTTTGCACCCCGTATTGGATGAGGTATATAATGATCTACAGTTCATGTGATTTTCAGCAAAATTAAGGCAAATGGGAAATAGCGGCGACTGTATTAAAGCCCGAAACCCCCTCACCGATATACTCTACATGTTATGCGCTATACGTTTAGGTTTGTTCTGCCACATTGATTGATATGCGCTCAAATAAGACCTTTTTAATGTCGGTTTCTAGCATTTTTGCACCCCGTATTCGATGAGGTATATAAAAATCTACATTTCATGTGAGTTTCAGCACATTTAAAGCAAATGGGAAATCAGCAACGAATGTATTAACCCCCATCCCCTATATATACTCTGGACGTTATATGCACCAAACGTTTAAGTTTGTTCTGGACATTGGTTGATATGCGCTTAAATAAGACCTTTTTAATGTCGGCTGCTAGAATTTTTGCACCCTGTATTCGATGAGGTATATAATAATCTACATTTCATGTGAGTTTCAGCACATTTAAAGCAAATGGGAAATCAGCAACGATTGTATTAACCCCCACCCCCTTCTATATACTCTAGACGTTATATGCACCAAACGTTTAGGTTTGTTCTGGACATTGGTTGATATGCGCTCAAATAAGACCTTTTTATTGTCAGCTGCTAGAATTTTTGCACCCCGTATTGGATGAGGTATATAATGATCTACAGTTCATGTGATTTTCAGCAAAATTAAGGCAAATGGGAAATAGCGGCGACTGTATTAAAGCCCGAAACCCCCTCACCGATATACTCTACATGTTATGCGCTATACGTTTAGGTTTGTTCTGCCACATTGATTGATATGCGCTCAAATAAGACCTTTTTAATGTCGGTTACTAGCATTTTTGCACCCTGTATTCGATGAGGTATATAATAATCTACATTTCATGTGAGTTTCAGCACATTTAAAGCAAATGGGAAATCAGCAACGATTGTATTAACCCCCACCCCCTACTATATACTCTAGACGTTATATGCACCAAACGTTTAGGTTTGTTCTGGACATTGGTTGATATGCGCTTAAATAAAACCTTTTTAATGTCGGTTTCTAGCATTTTTGCACCCCGTATTCGATGAGGTATATAATAATCTACATTTCATGTGAGTTTCAGCACGTTTAAAGCAAATGGGAAATCAGCAACGAATTTATTAACCCCCATCCCCTTTTATATACTCTAGACTTTATATGCACCAAACGTTTAGGTTTGTTCTGGACATTGGTTGATATGCGCTTAAATAAAACCTTTTTAATGTCGGTTTCTAGCATTTTTGCACCCCGTATTCGATGAGGTATATAAAAATCTACATTTCATGTGAGTTTCAGCACATTTAAAGCAAATGGGAAATCAGCAACGAATGTATTAACCCCCATCCCCTTCTATATACTCTGGACGTTATATGCACCAAACGTTTAGGTTTGTTCTGGACATTGGTTGATATGCGCTCAAATAAGACCTTTTTATTGTCAGCTGCTAGAATTTTTGCACACCGTATTGGATGAGGTATATAATGATCTACAGTTCATGTGATTTTCAGCAAAATTAAGGCAAATGGGAAATAGCGGCGACTGTATTAAAGCCCGAAACCCCCTCACCGATATACTCTACATGTTACGCGCTATACGTTTAGGTTTGTTCTGCCACATTGATTGATATGCGCTCAAATAAGACCTTTTTAATGTCGGTTTCTAGCATTTTTGCACCCCGTATTCGATGAGGTATATAAAAATCTACATTTCATGTGAGTTTCAGCACATTTAAAGCAAATGGGAAATCAGCAACGAATGTATTAACCCCCATCCCCTTCTATATACTCTGGACGTTATATGCACCAAAAGTTTAAGTTTGTTCTGGACATTGGTTGATATGCGCTCAAATAAGACCTTTTTAATGTCGGCTGCTAAAATTTTTGCACCCTGTATTGGATGAGGTATATAATAATCTACATTTCATGTGAGTTTTAGCACATTTAAAGCAAATGGGAAATCAGCAACGATTGTATTAACCCCCACCCCCTTCTATATACTCTAGACGTTATATGCACCAAACGTTTAGGTTTGTTCTGGACATTGGTTGATATGCGCTCAAAAAAGACCTTTTTAATGTCGGCTGCTAGTATTTTTACACCCCGTATTCGATGAGGTATATAATAATCTACATTTCATGTGAGTTTCAGCACGTTTCAAGCAAATGGGAAATCAGCAACGAATTTATTAACCCCCATCCCCTTTTATATACTCTAGACGTTATATGCACCAAACGTTTAGGTTTGTTCTGGACATTGGTTGATATGCGCTTAAATAAAACCTTTTTAATGTCGGTTTCTAGCATTTTTGCACCCCGTATTCGATGAGGTATATAAAAATCTACATTTCATGTGAGTTTCAGCACATTTAAAGCAAATGGGAAATCAGCAACGAATGTATTAACCCCCATCCCCTTCTATATACTCTGGACGTTATATGCACCAAACGTTTAGGTTTGTTCTGGACATTGGTTGATATGCGCTCAAATAAGACCTTTTTATTGTCAGCTGCTAGACTTTTTGCACCCTGTATTGGATGAGGTATATAATAATCTACATTTCATGTGATTTTCAGCAAAATTAAGGCAAATGGGAAATAGCGGCGACTGTATTAAAGCCCGAAACCCCCTCACCGATATACTCTACATGTTATGCGCTATACGTTTAGGTTTGTTCTGCCACATTGATTGATATGCGCTCAAATAAGACCTTTTTAATGTCGGTTTCTAGCATTTTTGCACCCCGTATTCGATGAGGTATATAAAAATCTACATTTCATGTGATTTTCAGCACATTTTAAGCAAATGGGAAATCAGCAACGAATGTATTAACCCCCATCCCCTTCTATATACTCTGGACGTTATATGCACCAAACGTTTAGGTTTGTTCTGGACATTGGTTGATATGCGCTCAAATAAGACCTTTTTATTGTCAGCTGCTAGAATTTTTGCACCCGTATTGGATGAGGTATATAATGATCTACATTTCATGTGATTTTCAGCAAAATTAAGGCAAATGGGAAATAGCGGCGACTGTATTAAAGCCCGAAACCCCCTCACCGATATACTCTACATGTTATGCGCTATACGTTTAGGTTTGTTCTGCCACATTGATTGATATGCGCTCAAATAAGACCTTTTTAATGTCGGTTTCTAGCATTTTTGCACCCCGTATTCGATGAGGTATATAAAAATCTACATTTCATGTGATTTTCAGCACATTTTAAGCAAATGGGAAATCAGCAACGAATGTATTAACCCCCATCCCCTTCTATATACTCTGGACGTTATATGCACCAAACGTTTAGGTTTGTTCTGGACATTGGTTGATATGCGCTCAAATAAGACCTTTTTATTGTCAGCTGCTAGAATTTTTGCACCCGTATTGGATGAGGTATATAATAATCTACAGTTCATGTGATTTTCAGCAAAATTAAGGCAAATGGGAAATAGCGGCGACTGTATTAAAGCCCGAAACCCCCTCACCGATATACTCTACATGTTATGCGCTATACGTTTAGGTTTGTTCTGCCACATTGATTGATATGCGCTCAAATAAGACCTTTTTAATGTCGGTTTCTAGCATTTTTGCACCCCGTATTCGATGAGGTATATAAAAATCTACATTTCATGTGAGTTTCAGCACATTTAAAGCAAATGGGAAATCAGCAACGAATGTATTAACCCCCATCCCCTTCTATATACTCTGGACGTTATATGCACCAAAAGTTTAAGTTTGTTCTGGACATTGGTTGATATGCGCTCAAATAAGACCTTTTTAATGTCGGCTGCTAAAATTTTTGCACCCTGTATTCGATGAGGTATATAATAATCTACATTTCATGTGAGTTTCAGCACATTTAAAGCAAATGGGAAATCAGCAACGATTGTATTAACCCCCACCCCCTTCTATATACTCTAGACGTTATATGCACCAAACGTTTAGGTTTGTTCTGGACATTGGTTGATATGCGCTCAAAAAAGACCTTTTTAATGTCGGCTGCTAGTATTTTTGCACCCCGTATTCGATGAGGTATATAATAATCTACATTTCATGTGAGTTTCAGCACGTTTCAAGCAAATGGGAAATCAGCAACGAATTTATTAACCCCCATCCCCTTTTATATACTCTAGACGTTATATGCACCAAACGTTTAGGTTTGTTCTGGACATTGGTTGATATGCGCTTAAATAAAACCTTTTTAATGTCGGTTTCTAGCATTTTTGCACCCCGTATTCGATGAGGTATATAAAAATCTACATTTCATGTGAGTTTCAGCACATTTAAAGCAAATGGGAAATCAGCAACGAATGTATTAACCCCCATCCCCTTCTATATACTCTGGACGTTATATGCACCAAACGTTTAGGTTTGTTCTGGACATTGGTTGATATGCGCTCAAATAAGACCTTTTTATTGTCAGCTGCTAGAATTTTTGCACCCTGTATTGGATGAGGTATATAATAATCTACATTTCATGTGATTTTCAGCAAAATTAAGGCAAATGGGAAATAGCGGCGACTGTATTAAAGCCCGAAACCCCCTCACCGATATACTCTACATGTTATGCGCTATACGTTTAGGTTTGTTCTGCCACATTGATTGATATGCGCTCAAATAAGACCTTTTTAATGTCGGTTTCTAGCATTTTTGCACCCCGTATTCGATGAGGTATATAAAAATCTACATTTCATGTGAGTTTCAGCACATTTAAAGCAAATGGGAAATCAGCAACGAATGTATTAACCCCCATCCCCTTCTATATACTCTGGACGTTATATGCACCAAAAGTTTAAGTTTGTTCTGGACATTGGTTGATATGCGCTCAAATAAGACCTTTTTAATGTCGGCTGCTAAAATTTTTGCACCCTGTATTCGATGAGGTATATAATAATCTACATTTCATGTGAGTTTCAGCACATTTAAAGCAAATGGGAAATCAGCAACGATTGTATTAACCCCACCCCCTTCTATATACTCTAGACGTTATATGCACCAAACGTTTAGGTTTGTTCTGGACATTGGTTGATATGCGCTCAAATAAGACCTTTTTAATGTCGGCTGCTAGTATTTTTGCACCCCGTATTCGATGAGGTATATAATAATCTACATTTCATGTGAGTTTCAGCACGTTTAAAGCAAATGGGAAATCAGCAACGAATGTATTAACCCCCATCCCCTTTTATATACTCTAGACGTTATATGCACCAAACGTTTAGGTTTGTTCTGGACATTGGTTGATATGCGCTTAAATAAACCTTTTTAATGTCGGTTTCTAGCATTTTTGCACCCCGTATTCGATGAGGTATATAAAAATCTACATTTCATGTGAGTTTCAGCACATTTAAAGCAAATGGGAAATCAGCAACGAATGTATTAACCCCCATCCCCTTCTATATACTCTGGACGTTATATGCACCAAACGTTTAGGTTTGTTCTGGACATTGGTTGATATGCGCTCAAATAAGACCTTTTTTGTCAGCTGCTAGAATTTTTGCACCCTGTATTGGATGAGGTATATAATAATCTACATTTCATGTGATTTTCAGCAAAATTAAGGCAAATGGGAAATAGCGGCGACTGTATTAAAGCCCGAAACCCCCTCACCGATATACTCTACATGTTATGCGCTATACGTTTAGGTTTGTTCTGCCACATTGATTGATATGCGCTCAAATAAGACCTTTTTAATGTCGGTTTCTAGCATTTTTGCACCCTGTATTCGATGAGGTATATAAAAATCTACATTTCATGTGAGTTTCAGCACATTTAAAGCAAATGGGAAATCAGCAACGAATGTATTAACCCCCATCCCCTTCTATATACTCTGGACGTTATATGCACCAAAAGTTTAAGTTTGTTCTGGACATTGGTTGATATGCGCTCAAATAAGACCTTTTTAATGTCGGCTGCTAAATTTTTGCACCCTGTATTCGATGAGGTATATAATAATCTACATTTCATGTGAGTTTCAGCACATTTAAAGCAAATGGGAAATCAGCAACGAATGTATTAACCCCCATCCCCTTTATATACTCTAGACGTTATATGCACCAAACGTTTAGGTTTGTTCTGGACATTGGTTGATATGCGCTCAAATAAGACCTTTTTAATGTCGGTTTCTAGCATTTTTGCACCCCGTATTCGATGAGGTATATAAAAATCTACATTTCATGTGAGTTTCAGCACATTTAAAGCAAATGGGAAATCAGCAACGAATGTATTAACCCCCATCCCCTTCTATATACTCTGGACGTTATATGCACCAAACGTTTAGGTTTGTTCTGGACATTGGTTGATATGCGCTCAAATAAGACCTTTTTATTGTCAGCTGCTAGAATTTTTGCACCCTGTATTGGATGAGGTATATAATAATCTACATTTCATGTGATTTTCAGCAAAATTAAGGCAAATGGGAAATAGCGGCGACTGTATTAAAGCCCGAAACCCCCTCACCGATATACTCTACATGTTATGCGCTATACGTTTAGGTTTGTTCTGCCACATTGATTGATATGCGCTCAAATAAGACCTTTTTAATGTCGGTTTCTAGCATTTTTGCACCCCGTATTCGATGAGGTATATAAAAATCTACATTTCATGTGAGTTTCAGCACATTTAAAGCAAATGGGAAATCAGCAACGAATGTATTAACCCCCATCCCCTTCTATATACTCTGGACGTTATATGCACCAAAAGTTTAAGTTTGTTCTGGACATTGGTTGATATGCGCTCAAATAAGACCTTTTTAATGTCGGCTGCTAGAATTTTTGCACCCTGTATTCGATGAGGTATATAATAATCTACATTTCATGTGAGTTTCAGCACATTTAAAGCAAATGGGAAATCAGCAACGATTGTATTAACCCCCACCCCTTCTATATACTCTAGACGTTATATGCACCAAACGTTTAGGTTTGTTCTGGACATTGGTTGATATGCGCTCAAATAAGACCTTTTTAATGTCGGCTGCTAGTATTTTTGCACCCCGTATTCGATGAGGTATATAATAATCTACATTTCATGTGAGTTTCAGCACGTTTAAAGCAAATGGGAAATCAGCAACGAATGTATTAACCCCCATCCCCTTTTATATACTCTAGACGTTATATGCACCAAACGTTTAGGTTTGTTCTGGACATTGGTTGATATGCGCTAAATAAGACCTTTTTAATGTCGGTTTCTAGCATTTTTGCACCCCGTATTCGATGAGGTATATAAAATCTACATTTCATGTGAGTTTCAGCACATTTAAAGCAAATGGGAAATCAGCAACGAATGTATTAACCCCCATCCCCTTCTATATACTCTGGACGTTATATGCACCAAACGTTTAGGTTTGTTCTGGACATTGGTTGATATGCGCTCAAATAAGACCTTTTTATTGTCAGCTGCTAGATTTTTGCACCCTGTATTGGATGAGGTATATAATAATCTACATTTCATGTGATTTTCAGCAAAATTAAGGCAAATGGGAAATAGCGGCGACTGTATTAAAGCCCGAAACCCCCTCACCGATATACTCTACATGTTATGCGCTATACGTTTAGGTTTGTTCTGCCACATTGATTGATATGCGCTCAAATAAGACCTTTTTAATGTCGGTTTCTAGCATTTTTGCACCCCGTATTCGATGAGGTATATAAAATCTACATTTCATGTGAGTTTCAGCACATTTAAAGCAAATGGGAAATCAGCAACGAATGTATTAACCCCCATCCCCTTCTATATACTCTGGACGTTATATGCACCAAAAGTTTAAGTTTGTTCTGGACATTGGTTGATATGCGCTCAAATAAGACCTTTTTAATGTCGGCTGCTAGAATTTTTGCACCCTGTATTCGATGAGGTATATAATAATCTACATTTCATGTGAGTTTCAGCACATTTAAAGCAAATGGGAAATCAGCAACGATTGTATTAACCCCACCCCCTTCTATATACTCTAGACGTTATATGCACCAAACGTTTAGGTTTGTTCTGGACATTGGTTGATATGCGCTCAAATAAGACCTTTTTAATGTCGGCTGCTAGTATTTTTGCACCCCGTATTCGATGAGGTATATAATAATCTACATTTCATGTGAGTTTCAGCACATTTAAAGCAAATGGGAAATCAGCAACGAATGTATTAACCCCCATCCCCTTCTATATACTCTAGACGTTATATGCACCAAACGTTTAGGTTTGTTCTGGACATTGGTTGATATGCGCTCAAATAAGACCTTTTTAATGTCGGTTGCTAGCATTTTTGCACCCCGTATTCGATGAGGTATATAATAATCTACATTTCATGTGAGTTTCAGCACATTTAAAGCAAATGGGAAATCAGCAACGAATGTATTAACCCCCATCCCCTTCTATATACTCTGGACGTTATATGCACCAAAAGTTTAAGTTTGTTCTGGACATTGGTTGATATGCGCTCAAATAAGACCTTTTTAATGTCGGCTGCTAGAATTTTTGCACCCTGTATTCGATGAGGTATATAATAATCTACATTTCATGTGAGTTTCAGCACATTTAAAGCAAATGGGAAATCAGCAACGATTGTATTAACCCCCACCCCCTTCTATATACTCTAGACGTTATATGCACCAAACGTTTAGGTTTGTTCTGGACATTGGTTGATATGCGCTCAAATAAGACCTTTTTAATGTCGGCTGCTAGATTTTTGCACCCCGTATTCGATGAGGTATATAATAATCTACATTTCATGTGAGTTTCAGCACATTTAAAGCAAATGGGAAATCAGCAACGAATGTATTAACCCCCATCCCCTTTATATACTCTAGACGTTATATGCACCAAACGTTTAGGTTTGTTCTGGACATTGGTTGATATGCGCTCAAATAAGACCTTTTTAATGTCGGTTTCTAGCATTTTTGCACCCCGTATTCGATGAGGTATATAAAAATCTACATTTCATGTGAGTTTCAGCACATTTAAAGCAAATGGGAAATCAGCAACGAATGTATTAACCCCCATCCCCTTCTATATACTCTGGACGTTATATGCACCAAACGTTTAGGTTTGTTCTGGACATTGGTTGATATGCGCTCAAATAAGACCTTTTTATTGTCAGCTGCTAGAATTTTTGCACCCTGTATTGGATGAGGTATATAATAATCTACATTTCATGTGATTTTCAGCAAAATTAAGGCAAATGGGAAATAGCGGCGACTGTATTAAAGCCCGAAACCCCCTCACCGATATACTCTACATGTTATGCGCTATACGTTTAGGTTTGTTCTGCCACATTGATTGATATGCGCTCAAATAAGACCTTTTTAATGTCGGTTTCTAGCATTTTTGCACCCCGTATTCGATGAGGTATATAATAATCTACATTTCATGTGAGTTTCAGCACATTTAAAGCAAATGGGAAATCAGCAACGAATGTATTAACCCCCATCCCCTTCTATATACTCTGGACGTTATATGCACCAAAAGTTTAAGTTTGTTCTGGACATTGGTTGATATGCGCTCAAATAAGACCTTTTTAATGTCGGCTGCTAGAATTTTTGCACCCTGTATTCGATGAGGTATATAATAATCTACATTTCATGTGAGTTTCAGCACATTTAAAGCAAATGGGAAATCAGCAACGATTGTATTAACCCCCACCCCTTCTATATACTCTAGACGTTATATGCACCAAACGTTTAGGTTTGTTCTGGACATTGGTTGATATGCGCTCAAATAAGACCTTTTTAATGTCGGCTGCTAGAATTTTTGCACCCCGTATTCGATGAGGTATATAATAATCTACATTTCATGTGAGTTTCAGCACATTTAAGCAAATGGGAAATCAGCAACGAATGTATTAACCCCCATCCCCTTTTATATACTCTAGACGTTATATGCACCAAACGTTTAGGTTTGTTCTGGACATTGGTTGATATGCGCTCAAATAAGACCTTTTTAATGTCGGTTTCTAGCATTTTTGCACCCCGTATTCGATGAGGTATATAAAAATCTACATTTCATGTGAGTTTCAGCACATTTAAAGCAAATGGGAAATCAGCAACGAATGTATTAACCCCCATCCCCTTCTATATACTCTGGACGTTATATGCACCAAACGTTTAGGTTTGTTCTGGACATTGGTTGATATGCGCTCAAATAAGACCTTTTTATTGTCAGCTGCTAGAATTTTTGCACCCTGTATTGGATGAGGTATATAATAATCTACATTTCATGTGATTTTCAGCAAAATTAAGGCAAATGGGAAATAGCGGCGACTGTATTAAAGCCCGAAACCCCCTCACCGATATACTCTACATATATGCGCTATACGTTTAGGTTTGTTCTGCCACATTGATTGATATGCGCTCAAATAAGACCTTTTTAATGTCGGCTGCTAGAATTTTTGCACCCTGTATTCGATGAGGTATATAATAATCTACATTTCATGTGAGTTTCAGCACATTTAAAGCAAATGGGAAATCAGCAACGATTGTATTAACCCCCACCCCCTTCTATATACTCTAGACGTTATATGCACCAAACGTTTAGGTTTGTTCTGGACATTGGTTGATATGCGCTCAAATAAGACCTTTTTAATGTCGGCTGCTAGAATTTTTGCACCCTGTATTGGATGAGGTATATAATAATCTACATTTCATGTGATTTTCAGCAAAATTAAGGCAAATGGGAAATAGCGGCGACTGTATTAAAGCCCGAAACCCCCTCACCGATATACTCTACATGTTATGCGCTATACGTTTAGGTTTGTTCTGCCACATTGATTGATATGCGCTCAAATAAGACCTTTTTAATGTCGGTTTCTAGCATTTTTGCACCCCGTATTCGATGAGGTATATAATAATCTACATTTCATGTGAGTTTCAGCACATTTAAAGCAAATGGGAAATCAGCAACGAATGTATTAACCCCCATCCCCTTCTATATACTCTGGACGTTATATGCACCAAACGTTTAGGTTTGTTCTGGACATTGGTTGATATGCGCTCAAATAAGACCTTTTTATTGTCAGCTGCTAGAATTTTTGCACCCTGTATTGGATGAGGTATATAATAATCTACATTTCATGTGATTTTCAGCAAAATTAAGGCAAATGGGAAATAGCGGCGACTGTATTAAAGCCCGAAACCCCCTCACCGATATACTCTACATGTTATGCGCTATACGTTTAGGTTTGTTCTGCCACATTGTTGATATGCGCTCAAATAAGACCTTTTTAATGTCGGTTTCTAGCATTTTTGCACCCCGTATTCGATGAGGTATATAATAATCTACATTTCATGTGATTTTCAGCACATTTAAAGCAAATGGGAAATCAGCAACGAATGTATTAACCCCCACCCCCTCTATATACTCTGGACGTTATATGCACCAAAAGTTTAAGTTTGTTCTGGACATTGGTTGATATGCGCTCAAATAAGACCTTTTTAATGTCGGCTGCTAGAATTTTTGCACCCTGTATTCGATGAGGTATATAATAATCTACATTTCATGTGAGTTTCAGCACATTTAAAGCAAATGGGAAATCAGCAACGATTGTATTAACCCCACCCCCTTCTATATACTCTAGACGTTATATGCACCAAACGTTTAGGTTTGTTCTGGACATTGGTTGATATGCGCTCAAATAAGACCTTTTTAATGTCGGCTGCTAGTATTTTTGCACCCCGTATTCGATGAGGTATATAATAATCTACATTTCATGTGAGTTTCAGCACATTTAAAGCAAATGGGAAATCAGCAACGAATGTATTAACCCCCATCCCCTCTATATACTCTGGACGTTATATGCACCAAAAGTTTAAGTTTGTTCTGGACATTGGTTGATATGCGCTTAAATAAGACCTTTTTAATGTCGGCTGCTAGAATTTTTGCACCCTGTATTCGATGAGGTATATAATAATCTACATTTCATGTGAGTTTCAGCACATTTAAAGCAAATGGGAAATCAGCAACGATTGTATTAACCCCCACCCCCTTCTATATACTCTAGACGTTATATGCACCAAACGTTTAGGTTTGTTCTGGACATTGGTTGATATGCGCTCAAATAAGACCTTTTTATTGTCAGCTGCTAGAATTTTTGCACCCCGTATTGGATGAGGTATATAATAATCTACATTTCATGTGATTTTCAGCAAAATTAAGGCAAATGGGAAATAGCGGCGACTGTATTAAAGCCCGAAACCCCCTCACCGATATACTCTACATGTTATGCGCTATACGTTTAGGTTTGTTCTGCCACATTGATTGATATGCGCTCAAATAAGACCTTTTTAATGTCGGTTTCTAGCATTTTTGCACCCTGTATTCGATGAGGTATATAAAAATCTACATTTCATGTGAGTTTCAGCACATTTAAAGCAAATGGGAAATCAGCAACGAATGTATTAACCCCCATCCCCTTCTATATACTCTGGACGTTATATGCACCAAACGTTTAGGTTTGTTCTGGACATTGGTTGATATGCGCTCAAATAAGACCTTTTTATTGTCAGCTGCTAGAATTTTTGCACCCTGTATTGGATGAGGTATATAATAATCTACATTTCATGTGATTTTCAGCAAAATTAAGGCAAATGGGAAATAGCGGCGACTGTATTAAAGCCCGAAACCCCCTCACCGATATACTCTACATGTTATGCGCTATACGTTTAGGTTTGTTCTGCCACATTGATTGATATGCGCTCAAATAAGACCTTTTTAATGTCGGTTTCTAGCATTTTTGCACCCCGTATTCGATGAGGTATATAATAATCTACATTTCATGTGATTTTCAGCACATTTAAAGCAAATGGGAAATCAGCAACGAATGTATTAACCCCCATCCCCTCTATATACTCTGGACGTTATATGCACCAAAAGTTTAAGTTTGTTCTGGACATTGGTTGATATGCGCTTAAATAAGACCTTTTTAATGTCGGCTGCTAGAATTTTTGCACCCTGTATTCGATGAGGTATATAATAATCTACATTTCATGTGAGTTTCAGCACATTTAAAGCAAATGGGAAATCAGCAACGATTGTATTAACCCCCACCCCCTTCTATATACTCTAGACGTTATATGCACCAAACGTTTAGGTTTGTTCTGGACATTGGTTGATATGCGCTCAAATAAGACCTTTTTATTGTCAGCTGCTAGAATTTTTGCACCCCGTATTGGATGAGGTATATAATAATCTACATTTCATGTGATTTTCAGCAAAATTAAGGCAAATGGGAAATAGCGGCGACTGTATTAAAGCCCGAAACCCCCTCACCGATATACTCTACATGTTATGCGCTATACGTTTAGGTTTGTTCTGCCACATTGATTGATATGCGCTCAAATAAGACCTTTTTAATGTCGGTTTCTAGCATTTTTGCACCCCGTATTCGATGAGGTATATAAAAATCTACATTTCATGTGAGTTTCAGCACATTTAAAGCAAATGGGAAATCAGCAACGAATGTATTAACCCCCATCCCCTCTATATACTCTGGACGTTATATGCACCAAAAGTTTAAGTTTGTTCTGGACATTGGTTGATATGCGCTCAAATAAGACCTTTTTAATGTCGGCTGCTAGATTTTTGCACCCTGTATTGGATGAGGTATATAATAATCTACATTTCATGTGATTTTCAGCAAAATTAAGGCAAATGGGAAATCAGCAACGAATGTATTAACCCCCATCCCCTCTATATACTCTGGACGTTATATGCACCAAACGTTTAGGTTTGTTCTGGACATTGGTTGATATGCGCTCAAATAAGACCTTTTTAATGTCGGCTGCTAAATTTTTGCACCCTGTATTCGATGAGGTATATAATAATCTACATTTCATGTGAGTTTCAGCACATTTAAAGCAAATGGGAAATCAGCAACGATTGTATTAACCCCCACCCCCTTCTATATACTCTAGACGTTATATGCACCAAACGTTTAGGTTTGTTCTGGACATTGGTTGATATGCGCTCAAATAAGACCTTTTTAATGTCGGCTGCTAGAATTTTTGCACCCCGTATTCGATGAGGTATATAATAATCTACATTTCATGTGAGTTTCAGCACATTTAAAGCAAATGGGAAATCAGCAACGAATGTATTAACCCCCATCCCCTTCTATATACTCTAGACGTTATATGCACCAAACGTTTAGGTTTGTTCTGGACATTGGTTGATATGCGCTCAAATAAGACCTTTTTAATGTCGGTTTCTAGCATTTTTGCACCCCGTATTCGATGAGGTATATAATAATCTACATTTCATGTGAGTTTCAGCACATTTAAAGCAAATGGGAAATCAGCAACGAATGTATTAACCCCCATCCCCTTCTATATACTCTGGACGTTATATGCACCAAACGTTTAGGTTTGTTCTGGACATTGGTTGATATGCGCTCAAATAAGACCTTTTTAATGTCGGCTGCTAGAATTTTTGCACCCTGTATTCGATGAGGTATATAATAATCTACATTTCATGTGATTTTCAGCAAAATTAAGGCAAATGGGAAATCAGCAACGATTGTATTAACCCCCACCCCCTTCTATATACTCTAGACGTTATATGCACCAAACGTTTAGGTTTGTTCTGGACATTGGTTGATATGCGCTCAAATAAGACCTTTTTAATGTCGGCTGCTAGCATTTTTGCACCCCGTATTCGATGAGGTATATAATAATCTACATTTCATGTGATTTTCAGCACATTTAAAGCAAATGGGAAATCAGCAACGAATGTATTAACCCCCATCCCCTCTATATACTCTGGACGTTATATGCACCAAAAGTTTAAGTTTGTTCTGGACATTGGTTGATATGCGCTCAAATAAGACCTTTTTAATGTCGGCTGCTAGAATTTTTGCACCCTGTATTCGATGAGGTATATAATAATCTACATTTCATGTGAGTTTCAGCACATTTAAAGCAAATGGGAAATCAGCAACGATTGTATTAACCCCCACCCCCTTCTATATACTCTAGACGTTATATGCACCAAACGTTTAGGTTTGTTCTGGACATTGGTTGATATGCGCTCAAATAAGACCTTTTTATTGTCAGCTGCTAGAATTTTTGCACCCCGTATTGGATGAGGTATATAATAATCTACATTTCATGTGATTTTCAGCAAAATTAAGGCAAATGGGAAATAGCGGCGACTGTATTAAAGCCCGAAACCCCCTCACCGATATACTCTACATGTTATGCGCTATACGTTTAGGTTTGTTCTGCCACATTGTTGATATGCGCTCAAATAAGACCTTTTTAATGTCGGTTTCTAGCATTTTTGCACCCCGTATTCGATGAGGTATATAATAATCTACATTTCATGTGATTTTCAGCACATTTAAAGCAAATGGGAAATCAGCAACGAATGTATTAACCCCCATCCCCTCTATATACTCTGGACGTTATATGCACCAAAAGTTTAAGTTTGTTCTGGACATTGGTTGATATGCGCTCAAATAAGACCTTTTTAATGTCGGCTGCTAGAATTTTTGCACCCTGTATTCGATGAGGTATATAATAATCTACATTTCATGTGAGTTTCAGCACATTTAAAGCAAATGGGAAATCAGCAACGATTGTATTAACCCCACCCCCTTCTATATACTCTAGACGTTATATGCACCAAACGTTTAGGTTTGTTCTGGACATTGGTTGATATGCGCTCAAATAAGACCTTTTTAATGTCGGCTGCTAGATTTTTGCACCCCGTATTCGATGAGGTATATAATAATCTACATTTCATGTGAGTTTCAGCACATTTAAAGCAAATGGGAAATCAGCAACGAATGTATTAACCCCCATCCCCTCTATATACTCTGGACGTTATATGCACCAAAAGTTTAAGTTTGTTCTGGACATTGGTTGATATGCGCTTAAATAAGACCTTTTTAATGTCGGCTGCTAGAATTTTTGCACCCTGTATTCGATGAGGTATATAATAATCTACATTTCATGTGAGTTTCAGCACATTTAAAGCAAATGGGAAATCAGCAACGATTGTATTAACCCCCACCCCCTTCTATATACTCTAGACGTTATATGCACCAAACGTTTAGGTTTGTTCTGGACATTGGTTGATATGCGCTCAAATAAGACCTTTTTATTGTCAGCTGCTAGAATTTTTGCACCCCGTATTGGATGAGGTATATAATAATCTACATTTCATGTGATTTTCAGCAAAATTAAGGCAAATGGGAAATAGCGGCGACTGTATTAAAGCCCGAAACCCCCTCACCGATATACTCTACATGTTATGCGCTATACGTTTAGGTTTGTTCTGCCACATTGATTGATATGCGCTCAAATAAGACCTTTTTAATGTCGGTTTCTAGCATTTTTGCACCCTGTATTCGATGAGGTATATAAAAATCTACATTTCATGTGAGTTTCAGCACATTTAAAGCAAATGGGAAATCAGCAACGAATGTATTAACCCCCATCCCCTTCTATATACTCTGGACGTTATATGCACCAAACGTTTAGGTTTGTTCTGGACATTGGTTGATATGCGCTCAAATAAGACCTTTTTATTGTCAGCTGCTAGAATTTTTGCACCCTGTATTGGATGAGGTATATAATAATCTACATTTCATGTGATTTTCAGCAAAATTAAGGCAAATGGGAAATAGCGGCGACTGTATTAAAGCCCGAAACCCCCTCACCGATATACTCTACATGTTATGCGCTATACGTTTAGGTTTGTTCTGCCACATTGATTGATATGCGCTCAAATAAGACCTTTTTAATGTCGGTTTCTAGCATTTTTGCACCCCGTATTCGATGAGGTATATAATAATCTACATTTCATGTGATTTTCAGCACATTTAAAGCAAATGGGAAATCAGCAACGAATGTATTAACCCCCATCCCCTCTATATACTCTGGACGTTATATGCACCAAAAGTTTAAGTTTGTTCTGGACATTGGTTGATATGCGCTCAAATAAGACCTTTTTAATGTCGGCTGCTAGATTTTTGCACCCTGTATTCGATGAGGTATATAATAATCTACATTTCATGTGATTTTCAGCAAATTAAAGCAAATGGGAAATCAGCAACGAATGTATTAACCCCCATCCCCTCTATATACTCTGGACGTTATATGCACCAAACGTTTAGGTTTGTTCTGGACATTGGTTGATATGCGCTCAAATAAGACCTTTTTAATGTCGGCTGCTAAATTTTTGCACCCTGTATTCGATGAGGTATATAATAATCTACATTTCATGTGAGTTTCAGCACATTTAAAGCAAATGGGAAATCAGCAACGATTGTATTAACCCCCACCCCCTTCTATATACTCTAGACGTTATATGCACCAAACGTTTAGGTTTGTTCTGGACATTGGTTGATATGCGCTCAAATAAGACCTTTTTAATGTCGGCTGCTAGATTTTTGCACCCCGTATTCGATGAGGTATATAATAATCTACATTTCATGTGAGTTTCAGCACATTTAAAGCAAATGGGAAATCAGCAACGAATGTATTAACCCCCATCCCCTTTATATACTCTAGACGTTATATGCACCAAACGTTTAGGTTTGTTCTGGACATTGGTTGATATGCGCTCAAATAAGACCTTTTTAATGTCGGTTTCTAGCATTTTTGCACCCCGTATTCGATGAGGTATATAAAAATCTACATTTCATGTGAGTTTCAGCACATTTAAAGCAAATGGGAAATCAGCAACGAATGTATTAACCCCCATCCCCTTCTATATACTCTGGACGTTATATGCACCAAACGTTTAGGTTTGTTCTGGACATTGGTTGATATGCGCTCAAATAAGACCTTTTTAATGTCAGCTGCTAGAATTTTTGCACCCTGTATTGGATGAGGTATATAATAATCTACATTTCATGTGATTTTCAGCAAAATTAAGGCAAATGGGAAATCAGCAACGATTGTATTAACCCCCACCCCCTTCTATATACTCTAGACGTTATATGCACCAAACGTTTAGGTTTGTTCTGGACATTGGTTGATATGCGCTCAAATAAGACCTTTTTAATGTCGGTTTCTAGCATTTTTGCACCCCGTATTCGATGAGGTATATAATAATCTACATTTCATGTGATTTTCAGCACATTTAAAGCAAATGGGAAATCAGCAACGAATGTATTAACCCCCATCCCCTCTATATACTCTGGACGTTATATGCACCAAACGTTTAAGTTTGTTCTGGACATTGGTTGATATGCGCTTAAATAAGACCTTTTTAATGTCGGCTGCTAGAATTTTTGCACCCTGTATTCGATGAGGTATATAATAATCTACATTTCATGTGAGTTTCAGCACATTTAAAGCAAATGGGAAATCAGCAACGATTGTATTAACCCCCACCCCCTTCTATATACTCTAGACGTTATATGCACCAAACGTTTAGGTTTGTTCTGGACATTGGTTGATATGCGCTCAAATAAGACCTTTTTATTGTCAGCTGCTAGAATTTTGCACCCCGTATTGGATGAGGTATATAATAATCTACATTTCATGTGATTTTCAGCAAAATTAAGGCAAATGGGAAATAGCGGCGACTGTATTAAAGCCCGAAACCCCTCACCGATATACTCTACATGTTATGCGCTATACGTTTAGGTTTGTTCTGCCACATTGATTGATATGCGCTCAAATAAGACCTTTTTAATGTCGGTTTCTAGCATTTTTGCACCCCGTATTCGATGAGGTATATAATAATCTACATTTCATGTGAGTTTCAGCACATTTAAAGCAAATGGGAAATCAGCAACGAATGTATTAACCCCCATCCCCTCTATATACTCTGGACGTTATATGCACCAAAGTTTAAGTTTGTTCTGGACATTGGTTGATATGCGCTCAAATAAGACCTTTTTAATGTCGGCTGCTAGAATTTTTGCACCCTGTATTCGATGAGGTATATAATAATCTACATTTCATGTGAGTTTCAGCACATTTAAAGCAAATGGGAAATCAGCAACGATTGTATTAACCCCCACCCCCTTCTATATACTCTAGACGTTATATGCACCAAACGTTTAGGTTTGTTCTGGACATTGGTTGATATGCGCTCAAATAAGACCTTTTTAATGTCGGCTGCTAGAATTTTTGCACCCTGTATCGATGAGGTATATAATAATCTACATTTCATGTGATTTTCAGCACAATTAAAGCAAATGGGAAATCAGCAACGAATGTATTAACCCCCATCCCCTCTATATACTCTGGACGTTATATGCACCAAAAGTTTAAGTTTGTTCTGGACATTGGTTGATATGCGCTCAAATAAGACCTTTTTAATGTCGGCTGCTAGAATTTTTGCACCCGTATTCGATGAGGTATATAATAATCTACATTTCATGTGAGTTTCAGCACATTTAAAGCAAATGGGAAATCAGCAACGAATGTATTAACCCCCATCCCCTTCTATATACTCTAGACGTTATATGCACCAAACGTTTAGGTTTGTTCTGGACATTGGTTGATATGCGCTCAAATAAGACCTTTTTAATGTCGGTTGCTAGCATTTTTGCACCCCGTATTCGATGAGGTATATAATAATCTACATTTCATGTGAGTTTCAGCACATTTAAAGCAAATGGGAAATCAGCAACGAATGTATTAACCCCAATCCCCTCTATATACTCTGGACGTTATATGCACCAAACGTTTAAGTTTGTTCTGGACATTGGTTGATATGCGCTCAAATAAGACCTTTTTAATGTCGGCTGCTAGAATTTTTGCACCCTGTATTCGATGAGGTATATAATAATCTACATTTCATGTGAGTTTCAGCACATTTAAAGCAAATGGGAAATCAGCAACGATTGTATTAACCCCCACCCCCTTCTATATACTCTAGACGTTATATGCACCAAACGTTTAGGTTTGTTCTGGACATTGGTTGATATGCGCTCAAATAAGACCTTTTTAATGTCGGCTGCTAGAATTTTTGCACCCTGTATTCGATGAGGTATATAATAATCTACATTTCATGTGATTTCAGCAAAATTAAAGCAAATGGGAAATCAGCAACGAATGTATTAACCCCCATCCCCTCTATATACTCTAGACGTTATATGCACCAAACGTTTAGGTTTGTTCTGGACATTGGTTGATATGCGCTCAAATAAGACCTTTTTAATGTCGGTTTCTAGCATTTTTGCACCCCGTATTCGATGAGGTATATAATAATCTACATTTCATGTGAGTTTCAGCACATTTAAAGCAAATGGGAAATCAGCAACGAATGTATTAACCCCCATCCCCTTCTATATACTCTGGACGTTATATGCACCAAACGTTTAGGTTTGTTCTGGACATTGGTTGATATGCGCTCAAATAAGACCTTTTTAATGTCAGCTGCTAGATTTTTGCACCCTGTATTCGATGAGGTATATAATAATCTACATTTCATGTGATTTTCAGCAAAATTAAGGCAAATGGGAAATCAGCAACGATTGTATTAACCCCCACCCCCTTCTATATACTCTAGACGTTATATGCACCAAACGTTTAGGTTTGTTCTGGACATTGGTTGATATGCGCTCAAATAAGACCTTTTTAATGTCGGCTGCTAGAATTTTTGCACCCTGTATTCGATGAGGTATATAATAATCTACATTTCATGTGAGTTTCAGCACATTTAAAGCAAATGGGAAATCAGCAACGATTGTATTAACCCCCACCCCCTTCTATATACTCTAGACGTTATATGCACCAAACGTTTAGGTTTGTTCTGGACATTGGTTGATATGCGCTCAAATAAGACCTTTTTATTGTCAGCTGCTAGAATTTTTGCACCCCGTATTGGATGAGGTATATAATAATCTACATTTCATGTGATTTTCAGCAAAATTAAGGCAAATGGGAAATAGCGGCGACTGTATTAAAGCCCGAAACCCCCTCACCGATATACTCTACATGTTATGCGCTATACGTTTAGGTTTGTTCTGCCACATTGATTGATATGCGCTCAAATAAGACCTTTTTAATGTCGGTTTCTAGCATTTTTGCACCCCGTATTCGATGAGGTATATAAAAATCTACATTTCATGTGAGTTTCAGCACATTTAAAGCAAATGGGAAATCAGCAACGAATGTATTAACCCCCATCCCCTCTATATACTCTGGACGTTATATGCACCAAAAGTTTAAGTTTGTTCTGGACATTGGTTGATATGCGCTCAAATAAGACCTTTTTAATGTCGGCTGCTAGAATTTTTGCACCCTGTATTCGATGAGGTATATAATAATCTACATTTCATGTGAGTTTCAGCACATTTAAAGCAAATGGGAAATCAGCAACGATTGTATTAACCCCCACCCCCTTCTATATACTCTAGACGTTATATGCACCAAACGTTTAGGTTTGTTCTGGACATTGGTTGATATGCGCTCAAATAAGACCTTTTTAATGTCGGCTGCTAGATTTTTGCACCCCGTATTCGATGAGGTATATAATAATCTACATTTCATGTGAGTTTCAGCACATTTAAAGCAAATGGGAAATCAGCAACGAATGTATTAACCCCCATCCCCTTTATATACTCTGGACGTTATATGCACCAAACGTTTAGGTTTGTTCTGGACATTGGTTGATATGCGCTCAAATAAGACCTTTTTAATGTCGGCTGCTAGAATTTTTGCACCCTGTATTCGATGAGGTATATAATAATCTACATTTCATGTGAGTTTCAGCAAAATTAAGGCAAATGGGAAATAGCGGCGAATGTATTAAAGCCCGAAACCCCCTCACCGATATACTCTACATGTTATGCGCTATACGTTTAGGTTTGTTCTGCCACATTGATTGATATGCGCTCAAATAAGACCTTTTTAATGTCGGTTTCTAGCATTTTTGCACCCCGTATTCGATGAGGTATATAATAATCTACATTTCATGTGAGTTTCAGCACATTTAAAGCAAATGGGAAATCAGCAACGAATGTATTAACCCCCATCCCCTCTATATACTCTGGACGTTATATGCACCAAAAGTTTAAGTTTGTTCTGGACATTGGTTGATATGCGCTCAAATAAGACCTTTTTAATGTCGGCTGCTAGAATTTTTGCACCCTGTATTCGATGAGGTATATAATAATCTACATTTCATGTGAGTTTCAGCACATTTAAAGCAAATGGGAAATCAGCAACGATTGTATTAACCCCCACCCCTTCTATATACTCTAGACGTTATATGCACCAAACGTTTAGGTTTGTTCTGGACATTGGTTGATATGCGCTCAAATAAGACCTTTTTAATGTCGGCTGCTAGAATTTTTGCACCCTGTATTGGATGAGGTATATAATAATCTACATTTCATGTGATTTTCAGCAAAATTAAAGCAAATGGGAAATCAGCAACGAATGTATTAACCCCCATCCCCTCTATATACTCTAGACGTTATATGCACCAAACGTTTAGGTTTGTTCTGGACATTGGTTGATATGCGCTCAAATAAGACCTTTTTAATGTCGGTTTCTAGCATTTTTGCACCCCGTATTCGATGAGGTATATAAAAATCTACATTTCATGTGAGTTTCAGCACATTTAAAGCAAATGGGAAATCAGCAACGAATGTATTAACCCCACCCCCTTCTATATACTCTAGACGTTATATGCACCAAACGTTTAGGTTTGTTCTGGACATTGGTTGATATGCGCTCAAATAAGACCTTTTTATTGTCAGCTGCTAGAATTTTTGCACCCTGTATTGGATGAGGTATATAATAATCTACATTTCATGTGATTTCAGCAAAATTAAGGCAAATGGGAAATAGCGGCGACTGTATTAAAGCCCGAAACCCCCTCACCGATATACTCTACATGTTATGCGCTATACGTTTAGGTTTGTTCTGCCACATTGATTGATATGCGCTCAAATAAGACCTTTTTAATGTCGGTTTCTAGCATTTTTGCACCCCGTATTCGATGAGGTATATAATAATCTACATTTCATGTGATTTTCAGCACATTTAAAGCAAATGGGAAATCAGCAACGAATGTATTAACCCCCATCCCCTCTATATACTCTGGACGTTATATGCACCAAAAGTTTAAGTTTGTTCTGGACATTGGTTGATATGCGCTTAAATAAGACCTTTTTAATGTCGGCTGCTAGAATTTTTGCACCCTGTATTCGATGAGGTATATAATAATCTACATTTCATGTGAGTTTCAGCACATTTAAAGCAAATGGGAAATCAGCAACGATTGTATTAACCCCCACCCCCTTCTATATACTCTAGACGTTATATGCACCAAACGTTTAGGTTTGTTCTGGACATTGGTTGATATGCGCTCAAATAAGACCTTTTTATTGTCAGCTGCTAGAATTTTTGCACCCCGTATTGGATGAGGTATATAATAATCTACATTTCATGTGATTTTCAGCAAAATTAAGGCAAATGGGAAATAGCGGCGACTGTATTAAAGCCCGAAACCCCCTCACCGATATACTCTACATGTTATGCGCTATACGTTTAGGTTTGTTCTGCCACATTGATTGATATGCGCTCAAATAAGACCTTTTTAATGTCGGTTTCTAGCATTTTTGCACCCCGTATTCGATGAGGTATATAATAATCTACATTTCATGTGAGTTTCAGCACATTTAAAGCAAATGGGAAATCAGCAACGAATGTATTAACCCCCATCCCCTTCTATATACTCTGGACGTTATATGCACCAAACGTTTAAGTTTGTTCTGGACATTGGTTGATATGCGCTCAAATAAGACCTTTTTATTGTCAGCTGCTAGAATTTTTGCACCCTGTATTGGATGAGGTATATAATAATCTACATTTCATGTGATTTTCAGCAAAATTAAGGCAAATGGGAAATAGCGGCGACTGTATTAAAGCCCGAAACCCCCTCACCGATATACTCTACATGTTATGCGCTATACGTTTAGGTTTGTTCTGCCACATTGATTGATATGCGCTCAAATAAGACCTTTTTAATGTCGGTTTCTAGCATTTTTGCACCCCGTATTCGATGAGGTATATAATAATCTACATTTCATGTGATTTTCAGCACATTTAAAGCAAATGGGAAATCAGCAACGAATGTATTAACCCCCATCCCCTCTATATACTCTGGACGTTATATGCACCAAAAGTTTAAGTTTGTTCTGGACATTGGTTGATATGCGCTAAATAAGACCTTTTTAATGTCGGCTGCTAGCATTTTTGCACCCCGTATTCGATGAGGTATATAATAATCTACATTTCATGTGAGTTTCAGCACATTTAAAGCAAATGGGAAATCAGCAACGAATGTATTAACCCCCATCCCCTTCTATATACTCTGGACGTTATATGCACCAAACGTTTAGGTTTGTTCTGGACATTGGTTGATATGCGCTCAAATAAGACCTTTTTAATGTCGGCTGCTAGATTTTTGCACCCTGTATTCGATGAGGTATATAATAATCTACATTTCATGTGATTTTCAGCACATTTAAAGCAAATGGGAAATCAGCAACGAATGTATTAACCCCCATCCCCTCTATATACTCTGGACGTTATATGCACCAAAAGTTTAAGTTTGTTCTGGACATTGGTTGATATGCGCTCAAATAAGACCTTTTTAATGTCGGCTGCTAGAATTTTTGCACCCTGTATTCGATGAGGTATATAATAATCTACATTTCATGTGAGTTTCAGCACATTTAAAGCAAATGGGAAATCAGCAACGATTGTATTAACCCCCACCCCCTTCTATATACTCTAGACGTTATATGCACCAAACGTTTAGGTTTGTTCTGGACATTGGTTGATATGCGCTCAAATAAGACCTTTTTATTGTCAGCTGCTAGAATTTTTGCACCCCGTATTGGATGAGGTATATAATAATCTACATTTCATGTGATTTTCAGCAAAATTAAGGCAAATGGGAAATAGCGGCGACTGTATTAAAGCCCAAAACCCCCTCACCGATATACTCTACATGTTATGCGCTATACGTTTAGGTTTGTTCTGCCACATTGATTGATATGCGCTCAAATAAGACCTTTTTAATGTCGGTTTCTAGCATTTTTGCACCCTGTATTCGATGAGGTATATAATAATCTACATTTCATGTGAGTTTCAGCACATTTAAAGCAAATGGGAAATCAGCAACGAATGTATTAACCCCCATCCCCTTCTATATACTCTGGACGTTATATGCACCAAAAGTTTAAGTTTGTTCTGGACATTGGTTGATATGCGCTCAAATAAGACCTTTTTATTGTCAGCTGCTAGAATTTTTGCACCCTGTATTGGATGAGGTATATAATAATCTACATTTCATGTGATTTTCAGCAAAATTAAGGCAAATGGGAAATAGCGGCGACTGTATTAAAGCCCGAAACCCCCTCACCGATATACTCTACATGTTATGCGCTATACGTTTAGGTTTGTTCTGCCACATTGATTGATATGCGCTCAAATAAGACCTTTTTAATGTCGGTTTCTAGCATTTTTGCACCCCGTATTCGATGAGGTATATAATAATCTACATTTCATGTGATTTTCAGCACATTTAAAGCAAATGGGAAATCAGCAACGAATGTATTAACCCCCATCCCCTCTATATACTCTGGACGTTATATGCACCAAAAGTTTAAGTTTGTTCTGGACATTGGTTGATATGCGCTCAAATAAGACCTTTTTAATGTCGGCTGCTAGAATTTTTGCACCCTGTATTCGATGAGGTATATAATAATCTACATTTCATGTGAGTTTCAGCACATTTAAAGCAAATGGGAAATCAGCAACGATTGTATTAACCCCCACCCCCTTCTATATACTCTAGACGTTATATGCACCAAACGTTTAGGTTTGTTCTGGACATTGGTTGATATGCGCTCAAATAAGACCTTTTTATTGTCAGCTGCTAGAATTTTTGCACCCCGTATTGGATGAGGTATATAATAATCTACATTTCATGTGATTTTCAGCACATTTAAAGCAAATGGGAAATCAGCAACGAATGTATTAACCCCCATCCCCTCTATATACTCTGGACGTTATATGCACCAAAAGTTTAGTTTGTTCTGGACATTGGTTGATATGCGCTCAAATAAGACCTTTTTAATGTCGGTTTCTAGCATTTTTGCACCCCGTATTCGATGAGGTATATAAAATCTACATTTCATGTGAGTTTCAGCACATTTAAAGCAAATGGGAAATCAGCAACGAATGTATTAACCCCCATCCCCTTCTATATACTCTGGACGTTATATGCACCAAAAGTTTAAGTTTGTTCTGGACATTGGTTGATATGCGCTCAAATAAGACCTTTTTATTGTCAGCTGCTAGAATTTTTGCACCCTGTATTGGATGAGGTATATAATAATCTACATTTCATGTGATTTTCAGCAAAATTAAGGCAAATGGGAAATAGCGGCGACTGTATTAAAGCCCGAAACCCCCTCACCGATATACTCTACATGTTATGCGCTATACGTTTAGGTTTGTTCTGCCACATTGATTGATATGCGCTCAAATAAGACCTTTTTAATGTCGGTTTTAGCATTTTTGCACCCCGTATTCGATGAGGTATATAATAATCTACATTTCATGTGAGTTTCAGCACATTTAAAGCAAATGGGAAATCAGCAACGAATGTATTAACCCCCATCCCCTCTATATACTCTGGACGTTATATGCACCAAAAGTTTAAGTTTGTTCTGGACATTGGTTGATATGCGCTTAAATAAGACCTTTTTAATGTCGGCTGCTAGAATTTTTGCACCCTGTATTCGATGAGGTATATAATAATCTACATTTCATGTGAGTTTCAGCACATTTAAAGCAAATGGGAAATCAGCAACGATTGTATTAACCCCCACCCCTTCTATATACTCTAGACGTTATATGCACCAAACGTTTAGGTTTGTTCTGGACATTGGTTGATATGCGCTCAAATAAGACCTTTTTATGTCAGCTGCTAGAATTTTTGCACCCCGTATTGGATGAGGTATATAATAATCTACATTTCATGTGATTTCAGCAAAATTAAGGCAAATGGGAAATAGCGGCGACTGTATTAAAGCCCGAAACCCCCTCACCGATATACTCTACACATAAGAAAAAATGGTGCAACTATGCACCTTTAGGGGTTCAAACCGATGCAACAATAGCAGCACCTTTAGGGGTTAAATCCTGCACCCTTTTTAAAGGTGCAATCCTGCACATTTAAAAGGGTGCAGATTGAACCTTTGGGGCAAATGTTAGTACCCTTTATGGTTCAATCCTGCACCTTTAGGGGTGCAAACCGATGCAACAATAGCAGCACATTTAGGGGTTAATTAAATACTCACCCTTTAGGAGGGTTGCCAGAATGCACCTTTTTAGGAGGACATGTTTAGTACCCTTAATGGTTCAATCCTGCTCCTTTAGGGGTGCAAACCGTGCAATAGCAGCACCTTATTAAAGGGGTTCAATCCTGCACCCTTTATAAGGTGCAATCCTGCACCCATCATCGAGGAATACTCGTGACATTTGCTCGTACACATATACATATTAAACATGCATGATGTTTCTGGTTAGTAATCATATAATCAATATATATATTGCTAAAACGTGAATGTAATTGTAACATGATCAGACAAAATAATCTATTGGTTAATGATTTGCCGAAGGAAAATACAAATCACAAAATTGATGTGCATTGTCATAATTTGCTTAACAAATCATATGATAAATGTATTTATGTGAAACGTGGAAAGTAATCATGAATATGCATGCAATATGCAAACTTTTATTTTGCACATTTTTGGGTTGTTAGGGTTCATTTTTGTGGGAAGGGTGCTAAATCTTATATTGCACCCTTTTTTGAAACCCTTTCATTTCAATAGGGTTCATTTTTATGTAAAGGTGCAAACTCTTAATTTTGCACCCCTTTTTTGCACCCTTTTTTTATAGTCTACATGTTATGCGCTATACGTTTAGGTTTGTTCTGCCACATTGATTGATATGCGCTCAAATAAGACCTTTTTAATGTCGGTTTCTAGCATTTTTGCACCCCGTATTCGATGAGGTATATAAAAATCTACATTTCATGTGAGTTTCAGCACATTTAAAGCAAATGGGAAATCAGCAACGAATGTATTAACCCCCATCCCCTTCTATATACTCTGGACGTTATATGCACCAAACGTTTAGGTTTGTTCTGGACATTGGTTGATATGCGCTCAAATAAGACCTTTTTATGTCAGCTGCTAGATTTTTGCACCCTGTATTGGATGAGGTATATAATAATCTACATTTCATGTGATTTTCAGCAAAATTAAGGCAAATGGGAAATAGCGGCGACTGTATTAAAGCCCGAAACCCCCTCACCGATATACTCTACATGTTATGCGCTATACGTTTAGGTTTGTTCTGCCACATTGATTGATATGCGCTCAAATAAGACCTTTTTAATGTCGGTTTCTAGCATTTTTGCACCCCGTATTCGATGAGGTATATAATAATCTACATTTCATGTGATTTTCAGCACATTTAAAGCAAATGGGAAATCAGCAACGAATGTATTAACCCCCATCCCCTCTATATACTCTGGACGTTATATGCACCAAAGTTTAAGTTTGTTCTGGACATTGGTTGATATGCGCTAAATAAAACCTTTTTAATGTCGGCTGCTAGCATTTTTGCACCCCGTATTCGATGAGGTATATAATAATCTACATTTCATGTGAGTTTCAGCACATTTAAAGCAAATGGGAAATCAGCAACGAATGTATTAACCCCCATCCCCTTCTATATACTCTGGACGTTATATGCACCAAACGTTTAGGTTTGTTCTGGACATTGGTTGATATGCGCTCAAATAAGACCTTTTTATTGTCAGCTGCTAGAATTTTTGCACCCTGTATTGGATGAGGTATATAATAATCTACATTTCATGTGATTTTCAGCAAAATTAAGGCAAATGGGAAATAGCGGCGACTGTATTAAAGCCCGAAACCCCCTCACATATACTCTACATGTTATGCGCTATACGTTTAGGTTTGTTCTGCCACATTGATTGATATGCGCTCAAATAAGACCTTTTTAATGTCGGTTTCTAGCATTTTTGCACCCCGTATTCGATGAGGTATATAATAATCTACATTTCATGTGATTTTCAGCACATTTAAAGCAAATGGGAAATCAGCAACGAATGTATTAACCCCCATCCCCTCTATATACTCTGGACGTTATATGCACCAAACGTTTAGGTTTGTTCTGGACATTGGTTGATATGCGCTCAAATAAGACCTTTTTAATGTCGGCTTCTAGACATTTTTGCACCCCGTATTCGATGAGGTATATAATAATCTACATTTCATGTGATTTTCAGCACATTTAAAGCAAATGGGAAATCAGCAACGAATGTATTAACCCCCATCCCCTCTATATACTCTGGACGTTATATGCACCAAACGTTTAGGTTTGTTCTGGACATTGGTTGATATGCGCTTAAATAAGACCTTTTTAATGTCGGCTGCTAGAATTTTTGCACCCTGTATTCGATGAGGTATATAATAATCTACATTTCATGTGAGTTTCAGCACATTTAAAGCAAATGGGAAATCAGCAACGATTGTATTAACCCCCACCCCCTTCTATATACTCTAGACGTTATATGCACCAAACGTTTAGGTTTGTTCTGGACATTGGTTGATATGCGCTCAAATAAGACCTTTTTATTGTCAGCTGCTAGAATTTTTGCACCCCGTATTGGATGAGGTATATATAATCTACATTTCATGTGATTTTCAGCAAAATTAAGGCAAATGGGAAATAGCGGCGACTGTATTAAAGCCCAAAACCCCCTCACCGATATACTCTACATGTTATGCGCTATACGTTTAGGTTTGTTCTGCCACATTGGTTGATATGCGCTTAAATAAGACCTTTTTAATGTCGGCTGCTAGCATTTTTGCACCCTGTATTCGATGAGGTATATAATAATCTACATTTCATGTGAGTTTCAGCACATTTAAAGCAAATGGGAAATCAGCAACGATTGTATTAACCCCCACCCCCTTCTATATATACTCTAGACGTTATATGCACCAAACGTTTAGGTTTGTTCTGGACATTGGTTGATATGCGCTCAAATAAGACCTTTTTAATGTCGGCTGCTAGAATTTTTGCACCCTGTATTGGATGAGGTATATAATAATCTACATTTCATGTGATTTTCAGCAAAATTAAGGCAAATGGGAAATAGCGGCGACTGTATTAAAGCCCGAAACCCCCTCACCGATATACTCTACATGTTATGCGCTATACGTTTAGGTTTGTTCTGCCACATTGATTGATATGCGCTCAAATAAGACCTTTTTAATGTCGGTTTCTAGCATTTTTGCACCCCGTATTCGATGAGGTATATAATAATCTACATTTCATGTGAGTTTCAGCACATTTAAAGCAAATGGGAAATCAGCAACGAATGTATTAACCCCATCCCCTCTATATACTCTGGACGTTATATGCACCAAAAGTTTAAGTTTGTTCTGGACATTGGTTGATATGCGCTCAAATAAGACCTTTTTAATGTCGGCTGCTAGAATTTTTGCACCCTGTATTCGATGAGGTATATAATAATCTACATTTCATGTGAGTTTCAGCACATTTAAAGCAAATGGGAAATCAGCAACGATTGTATTAACCCCCACCCCCTTCTATATACTCTAGACGTTATATGCACCAAACGTTTAGGTTTGTTCTGGACATTGGTTGATATGCGCTCAAATAAGACCTTTTTAATGTCGGCTGCTAGAATTTTTGCACCCTGTATTCGATGAGGTATATAATAATCTACATTTCATGTGAGTTTCAGCAAAATTAAAGCAAATGGGAAATCAGCAACGATGTATTAACCCCCATCCCCTCTATATACTCTAGACGTTATATGCACCAAACGTTTAGGTTTGTTCTGGACATTGGTTGATATGCGCTCAAATAAGACCTTTTTAATGTCGGTTTCTAGCATTTTTGCACCCCGTATTCGATGAGGTATATAAAAATCTACATTTCATGTGAGTTTCAGCACATTTAAAGCAAATGGGAAATCAGCAACGAATGTATTAACCCCCACCCCCTTCTATATACTCTAGACGTTATATGCACCAAACGTTTAGGTTTGTTCTGGACATTGGTTGATATGCGCTCAAATAAGACCTTTTTATTGTCAGCTGCTAGAATTTTTGCACCCTGTATTGGATGAGGTATATAATAATCTACATTTCATGTGATTTCAGCAAAATTAAGGCAAATGGGAAATAGCGGCGACTGTATTAAAGCCCGAAACCCCTCACCGATATACTCTACATGTTATGCGCTATACGTTTAGGTTTGTTCTGCCACATTGATTGATATGCGCTCAAATAAGACCTTTTTAATGTCGGTTTCTAGCATTTTTGCACCCCGTATTCGATGAGGTATATAATAATCTACATTTCATGTGATTTTCAGCACATTTAAAGCAAATGGGAAATCAGCAACGAATGTATTAACCCCCATCCCCTCTATATACTCTGGACGTTATATGCACCAAAAGTTTAAGTTTGTTCTGGACATTGGTTGATATGCGCTTAAATAAGACCTTTTTAATGTCGGCTGCTAGAATTTTTGCACCCTGTATTCGATGAGGTATATAATAATCTACATTTCATGTGAGTTTCAGCACATTTAAAGCAAATGGGAAATCAGCAACGATTGTATTAACCCCCACCCCCTTCTATATACTCTAGACGTTATATGCACCAAACGTTTAGGTTTGTTCTGGACATTGGTTGATATGCGCTCAAATAAGACCTTTTTATTGTCAGCTGCTAGAATTTTTGCACCCCGTATTGGATGAGGTATATAATAATCTACATTTCATGTGATTTTCAGCAAAATTAAGGCAAATGGGAAATAGCGGCGACTGTATTAAAGCCCGAAACCCCCTCACCGATATACTCTACATGTTATGCGCCAAACGTTTAGGTTTGTTCTGCCACATTGATTGATATGCGCTCAAATAAGACCTTTTTAATGTCGGTTTCTAGCATTTTTGCACCCCGTATTCGATGAGGTATATAATAATCTACATTTCATGTGAGTTTCAGCACATTTAAAGCAAATGGGAAATCAGCAACGAATGTATTAACCCCCATCCCCTCTATATACTCTGGACGTTATATGCACCAAAAGTTTAAGTTTGTTCTGGACATTGGTTGATATGCGCTTAAATAAGACCTTTTTAATGTCGGCTGCTAGAATTTTTGCACCCGTATTCGATGAGGTATATAATAATCTACATTTCATGTGAGTTTCAGCACATTTAAAGCAAATGGGAAATCAGCAACGATGTATTAACCCCCACCCACTTATATACTCTAGACGTTATATGCACCAAACGTTTAGGTTTGTTCTGGACATTGGTTGATATGCGCTCAAATAAGACCTTTTTATGTCGGCTGCTAGAATTTTGCACCCCGTATTCGATGAGGTATATAATAATCTACATTTCATGTGATTTTCAGCAACATTTAAAGCAAATGGGAAATCAGCAACGAATGTATTAAACCCGAAACCCCCCACCTATATACTCTAGACGTATATGCGCCAAACGTTTAGGTTTGTTCTGCCACATTGGTTGATATGCGCTCAAATAAGACCTTTTTAATGTCGGTTCTAGCATTTTTGCACCCCGTATTCGATGAGGTATATAAAATCTACATTTCATGTGAGTTTCAGCACATTTAAAGCAAATGGGAAATCAGCAACGAATGTATTAACCCCCATCCCCTCTATATACTCTGGACGTTATATGCACCAAAAGTTTAAGTTTGTTCTGGACATTGGTTGATATGCGCTTAAATAAGACCTTTTTAATGTCGGCTGCTAGAATTTTTGCACCCTGTATTCGATGAGGTATATAATAATCTACATTTCATGTGAGTTTCAGCACATTTAAAGCAAATGGGAAATCAGCAACGATTGTATTAACCCCCACCCCTTCTATATACTCTAGACGTTATATGCACCAAACGTTTAGGTTTGTTCTGGACATTGGTTGATATGCGCTCAAATAAGACCTTTTTTTGTCAGCTGCTAGATTTTTGCACCCCGTATTGGATGAGGTATATAATATCTACATTTCATGTGATTTTCAGCAAAATTAAGGCAAATGGGAAATAGCGGCGACTGTATTAAAGCCCGAAACCCCCTCACCGATATACTCTACATGTTATGCGCTATACGTTTAGGTTTGTTCTGCCACATTGATTGATATGCGCTCAAATAAGACCTTTTTAATGTCGGTTTCTAGCATTTTTGCACCCGTATTCGATGAGGTATATAAAAATCTACATTTCATGTGAGTTTCAGCACATTTAAAGCAAATGGGAAATCAGCAACGAATGTATTAACCCCCATCCCTTCTATATACTCTGGACGTTATATGCACCAAACGTTTAGGTTTGTTCTGGACATTGGTTGATATGCGCTCAAATAAGACCTTTTTATTGTCAGCTGCTAGATTTTTGCACCCTGTATTGGATGAGGTATATAATAATCTACATTTCATGTGATTTTCAGCAAAATTAAGGCAAATGGGAAATAGCGGCGACTGTATAAAGCCCGAAACCCCCTCACCGATATACTCTACATGTTATGCGCTAACGTTTAGTTTGTTCTTGCCACATTGATTGATATGCGCTCAAATAAGACCTTTTTAATGTCGGTTTCTAGCATTTTTGCACCCGTATTCGATGAGGTATATAATAATCTACATTTCATGTGATTTTCAGCACATTTAAAGCAAATGGGAAATCAGCAACGAATGTATTAACCCCATCCCCTCTATATACTCTGGACGTTATATGCACCAAAAGTTTAAGTTTGTTCTGGACATTGGTTGATATGCGCTTAAATAAGACCTTTTTAATGTCGGCTGCTAGAATTTTTGCACCCTGTATTCGATGAGGTATATAATAATCTACATTTCATGTGAGTTTCAGCACATTTAAAGCAAATGGGAAATCAGCAACGATTGTATTAAACCCCACCCCCTTCTATATACTCTAGACGTTATATGCACCAAACGTTTAGGTTTGTTCTGGACATTGGTTGATATGCGCTCAAATAAGACCTTTTTAATGTCGGCTGCTAGAATTTTTGCACCCTGTATTCGATGAGGTATATAATAATCTACATTTCATGTGATTTTCAGCAAAAAAGCAAATGGGAAATCAGCAACGAATGTATTAACCCCATCCCCTTATATACTCTGGACGTTATATGCACCAAAAGTTTAAGTTTGTTCTGGACATTGGTTGATATGCGCTTAAATAAGACCTTTTTAATGTCGGCTGCTAGCATTTTTGCACCCCGTATTCGATGAGGTATATAATAATCTACATTTCATGTGAGTTTCAGCACATTAAAGCAAATGGGAAATCAGCAACGAATGTATTAACCCCCATCCCCTTTATATACTCTAGACGTTATATGCACCAAACGTTTAGGTTTGTTCTGGACATTGGTTGATATGCGCTTAAATAAGACCTTTTTAATGTCGGTTTCTAGCTTTTTGCACCCCGTATTCGATGAGGTATATAATAATCTACATTTCATGTGAGTTTCAGCACAATTTAAAGCAAATGGGAAATCAGCAACGAATGTATTAACCCCAATCCCCTCTATATACTCTGGACGTTATATGCACCAAAAGTTTAAGTTTGTTCTGGACATTGGTTGATATGCGCTCAAATAAGACCTTTTAATGTCGGCTGCTAGAATTTTTGCACCCTGTATCGATGAGGTATATAATAATCTACATTTCATGTGAGTTTCAGCACATTTAAGCAAATGGGAAATCAGCAACGATTGTATTAACCCCACCCCCTTCTATATACTCTAGACGTTATATGCACCAAACGTTTAGGTTTGTTCTGGACATTGGTTGATATGCGCTCAAATAAGACCTTTTTAATGTCGGCTGCTAATTTTTGCACCCTGTATTCGATGAGGTATATAATAATCTACATTTCATGTGATTTTCAGCAAAATTAAAGCAAATGGGAAATCAGCAACGAATGTATTAACCCCCATCCCCTCTATATACTCTAGACGTTATATGCACCAAACGTTTAGGTTTGTTCTGGACATTGGTGATATGCGCTTAAATAAGACCTTTTTAATGTCGGTTTCTAGCATTTTTGCACCCGTATTCGATGAGGTATATAATAATCTACATTTCATGTGAGTTTCAGCACATTTAAAGCAAATGGGAAATCAGCAACGAATGTATTAACCCCCATCCCCTTCTATATACTCTGGACGTTATATGCACCAAACGTTTAGGTTTGTTCTGGACATTGGTTGATATGCGCTCAAATAAGACCTTTTTATGTCAGCTGCTAGAATTTTTGCACCCTGTATTGGATGAGGTATATAATAATCTACATTTCATGTGATTTTCAGCAAAATTAAGGCAAATGGGAAATCAGCAACGACTGTATTAAACCCCCACCCCCTTCTATATACTCTAGACGTTATATGCACCAAACGTTTAGGTTTGTTCTGGACATTGGTTGATATGCGCTCAAATAAGACCTTTTTAATGTCGGCTGCTAGAATTTTTGCACCCCGTATTCGATGAGGTATATAATAATCTACATTTCATGTGAGTTTCAGCACATTTAAAGCAAATGGGAAATCAGCAACGAATGTATTAACCCCCACCCCCTTCTATATACTCTGGACGTTATATGCACCAAACGTTTAGGTTTGTTCTGGACATTGGTTGATATGCGCTCAAATAAGACCTTTTTATTGTCAGCTGCTAGAATTTTTGCACCCGTATTGGATGAGGTATATAATAATCTACATTTCATGTGATTTTCAGCAAAATTAAGGCAAATGGGAAATAGCGGCGACTGTATTAAAGCCCGAAACCCCTCACCGATATACTCTACATGTTATGCGCTATACGTTTAGGTTTGTTCTGCCACATTGATTGATATGCGCTCAAATAAGACCTTTTTAATGTCGGTTTCTAGCATTTTTGCACCCCGTATTCGATGAGGTATATAAAAATCTACATTTCATGTGAGTTTCAGCACATTTAAAGCAAATGGGAAATCAGCAACGAATGTATTAACCCCCATCCCCTCTATATACTCTGGACGTTATATGCACCAAAAGTTTAAGTTTGTTCTGGACATTGGTTGATATGCGCTCAAATAAGACCTTTTTAATGTCGGCTGCTAGAATTTTTGCACCCTGTATTCGATGAGGTATATAATAATCTACATTTCATGTGAGTTTCAGCACATTAAAGCAAATGGGAAATCAGCAACGATTGTATTAACCCCCAACCCCTTCTATATACTCTAGACGTTATATGCACCAAACGTTTAGGTTTGTTCTGGACATTGTTGATATGCGCTCAAATAAGACCTTTTAATGTCGGCTGCTAGTATTTTTGCACCCCGTATTCGATGAGGTATATAATAATCTACATTTCATGTGAGTTTCAGCACATTTAAAGCAAATGGGAAATCAGCAACGAATGTATTAACCCCCATCCCTTTATATACTCTGGACGTTATATGCACCAAAAGTTAAGTTTGTTCTGGACATTGGTTGATATGCGCTTAAATAAGACCTTTTTAATGTCGGCTGCTAGAATTTTGCACCCCGTATTCGATGAGGTATATAATAATCTACATTTCATGTGAGTTTCAGCAAATTTAAAGCAAATGGGAAATAGCGGCAAATGTATTAACCCCAACCCCTCACCTATATACTCTACATGTTATGCGCCAAACGTTTAGGTTTGTTCTGGACATTGTTGATATGCGCTCAAATAAGACCTTTTTAATGTCGGTGCTAGCATTTTTGCACCCCGTATTCGATGAGGTATATAATAATCTACATTTCATGTGAGTTTCAGCACATTTAAAGCAAATGGGAAATCAGCAACGAATGTATTAACCCCAATCCCCTTCTATATACTCTGGACGTTATATGCACCAAAACGTTTAAGTTTGTTCTGGACATTGGTTGATATGCGCTCAAAAAAGACCTTTTTAATGTCGGCTGCTAGAAATTTTGCACCCTGTATTCGATGAGGTATATAATAATCTACATTTCATGTGAGTTTCAGCACATTTAAAGCAAATGGGAAATCAGCAACGATTGTATTAACCCCCACCCCTTCCCCTTCTATATACTCTAGACGTATATGCACCAAACGTTTAGGTTTGTTCTGGACATTGGTTGATATGCGCTCAAATAAGACCTTTTAATGTCGGCTGCTAGAATTTTTGCACCCTGTATTCGATGAGGTATATAATAATCTACATTTCATGTGATTTCAGCAAAATTAAAGCAAATGGGAAATCAGCAACGAATGTATTAACCCCCCATCCCCTCTATATACTCTAGACGTTATATGCACCAAACGTTTAGGTTTGTTCTGGACATTGGTTGATATGCGCTTAAATAAGACCTTTTTAATGTCGGTTTCTAGCATTTTTGCACCCCGTATTCGATGAGGTATATAAAAATCTACATTTCATGTGAGTTTCAGCACATTTAAAGCAAATGGGAAATCAGCAACGAATGTATTAACCCCCATCCCCTTCTATATACTCTAGACGTTATATGCACCAAACGTTTAGGTTTGTTCTGGACATGGTTGATATGCGCTCAAATAAGACCTTTTTATTGTCAGCTGCTAGAATTTTTGCACCCTGTATTGGATGAGGTATATAATAATCTACATTTCATGTGATTTTCAGCAAAATTAAGCAAATGGGAAATAGCGGCGACTGTATTAAAGCCCGAAACCCCTCACCGATATACTCTACAGTTATGCGCTATACGTTTAGGTTTGTTCTGCCACATTGATTGATATGCGCTCAAATAAGACCTTTTTAATGTCGGTTTCTAGCATTTTGCACCCCGTATTCGATGAGGTATATAATAATCTACATTTCATGTGAGTTTCAGCACATTTAAAGCAAATGGGAAATCAGCAACGAATGTATTAACCCCATCCCCTCTATATACTCTGGACGTTATATGCACCAAAAGTTTAAGTTTGTTCTGGACATTGGTTGATATGCGCTCAAATAAGACCTTTTTAATGTCGGCTGCTAGAATTTTGCACCCTGTATTCGATGAGGTATATAATAATCTACATTTCATGTGAGTTTCAGCACATTTAAAGCAAATGGGAAATCAGCAACGATTGTATTAACCCCCACCCCCTTCTATATACTCTAGACGTTATATGCACCAAACGTTTAGGTTTGTTCTGGACATTGGTTGATATGCGCTCAAATAAGACCTTTTTATGTCAGCTGCTAGAATTTTTGCACCCCGTATTGGATGAGGTATATAATAATCTACATTTCATGTGATTTTCAGCAAAATTAAGGCAAATGGGAAATAGCGGCGACTGTATTAAAGCCCGAAACCCCCCCACGATATACTCTACATGTTATGCGCTATACGTTTAGGTTTGTTCTGCCACATTGATTGATATGCGCTCAAATAAGACCTTTTTAATGTCGGTTTCTAGCATTTTTGCACCCCGTATTCGATGAGGTATATAATAATCTACATTTCATGTGAGTTTCAGCACATTTAAAGCAAATGGGAAATCAGCAACGAATGTATTAACCCCCATCCCCTTCTATATACTCTGGACGTTATATGCACCAAACGTTTAAGTTTGTTCTGGACATTGGTTGATATGCGCTCAAATAAGACCTTTTATTGTCAGCTGCTAGAATTTTGCACCCTGTATTGGATGAGGTATATAATAATCTACATTTCATGTGATTTCAGCAAAATTAAGGCAAATGGGAAATAGCGGCGACTGTATTAAAGCCCGAAACCCCTCACCGATATACTCTACATGTTATGCGCTATACGTTTAGGTTTGTTCTGCCACATTGATTGATATGCGCTCAAATAAGACCTTTTTAATGTCGGTTGCTAGCATTTTTGCACCCCGTATTCGATGAGGTATATAATAATCTACATTTATGTGATTTTCAGCACATTAAAGCAAATGGGAAATCAGCAACGAATGTATTAACCCCCATCCCCCTCTATATACTCTGGACGTTATATGCACCAAAAGTTTAAGTTTGTTCTGGACATTGGTTGATATGCGCTCAAATAAGACCTTTTTAATGTCGGCTGCTAGAATTTTTGCACCCCGTATTCGATGAGGTATATAATAATCTACATTTCATGTGAGTTTCAGCACATTTAAAGCAAATGGGAAATCAGCAACGAATGTATTAAACCCCATCCCCTTCTATATACTCTAGACGTTATATGCACCAAACGTTTAGGTTTGTTCTGGACATTGGTTGATATGCGCTCAAATAAGACCTTTTTAATGTCGGCTGCTAGATTTTTGCACCCTGTATTCGATGAGGTATATAATAATCTACATTTCATGTGAGTTTCAGCACATTTAAAGCAAATGGGAAATCAGCAACGAATGTATTAAACCCCCATCCTCTATATACTCTGGACGTTATATGCACCAAACGTTAAGGTTTGTTCTGGACATTGGTTGATATGCGCTTAAATAAGACCTTTTTAATGTCGGCTGCTAGAATTTTGCACCCGTATTCGATGAGGTATATAATAATCTACATTTCATGTGAGTTTCAGCACATTTAAAGCAAATGGGAAATCAGCAACGATTGTATTAACCCCCACCCCTTCTATATACTCTAGACGTTATATGCACCAAACGTTTAGGTTTGTTCTGGACATTGGTTGATATGCGCTCAAATAAGACCTTTTTATTGTCAGCTGCTAGAATTTTGCACCCCGTATTGGATGAGGTATATAATAATCTACATTTCATGTGATTTTCAGCAAAATTAAGGCAAATGGGAAATAGCGGCGACTGTATTAAAGCCCAAAACCCCTCACCGATATACTCTACATGTTATGCGCTATACGTTTAGGTTTGTTCTGCCACATTGATTGATATGCGCTCAAATAAGACCTTTTTAATGTCGGTTTCTAGCATTTTTGCACCCTGTATTCGATGAGGTATATAATAATCTACATTTCATGTGAGTTTCAGCACATTTAAAGCAAATGGGAAATCAGCAACGAATGTATTAACCCCATCCCCTTCTATTACTCTGGACGTTATATGCACCAAAAGTTTAAGTTTGTTCTGGACATTGGTTGATATGCGCTCAAATAAGACCTTTTAATGTCGGCTGCTAGAATTTTTGCACCCTGTATTGGATGAGGTATATAATAATCTACATCATTCATGTGATTTTCAGCAAAATTAAGGCAAATGGGAAATAGCGGCGACTGTATTAAGCCCGAAACCCCCTCACCGATATACTCTACATGTTATGCGCTATACGTTTAGGTTTGTTCTGCCACTTGATTGATATGCGCTCAAATAAGACCTTTTAATGTCGGTTTCTAGCATTTTTGCACCCCGTATTCGATGAGGTATATAATAATCTACATTTCATGTGAGTTTCAGCACATTTAAAGCAAATGGGAAATCAGCAACGAATGTATTAACCCCCATCCCCTTCTATAACTCTGGACGTTATATGCACCAAAAGTTTAAGTTTGTTCTGGACATTGGTTGATATGCGCTTAAATAAGACCTTTTTAATGTCGGCTGCTAGAATTTTGCACCCTGTATTCGATGAGGTATATAATAATCTACATTTCATGTGAGTTTCAGCACATTTAAAGCAAATGGGAAATCAGCAACGATTGTATTAACCCCACCCCCTTCTATATACTCTAGACGTTATATGCACCAAACGTTTAGGTTTGTTCTGGACATTGTTGATATGCGCTCAAATAAGACCTTTTTATTGTCAGCTGCTAGAATTTTTGCACCCCGTATTGGATGAGGTATATAATAATCTACATTTCATGTGATTTTCAGCACATTTAAAGCAAATGGGAAATCAGCAACGAATGTATTAACCCCCATCCCCTTATATACTCTACGTTATATGCACCAAAGTTTAGTTTGTTCTGGACATTGGTTGATATGCGCTCAAATAAAACCTTTTTAATGTCGGTTTCTAGCATTTTTGCACCCGTATTCGATGAGGTATATAAAATCTACATTTCATGTGAGTTTCAGCACATTTAAAGCAAATGGGAAATCAGCAACGAATGTATTAACCCCCATCCCCTTCTATATACTCTGGACGTTATATGCACCAAAAGTTTAAGTTTGTTCTGGACATTGGTTGATATGCGCTCAAATAAGACCTTTTAATGTCGGCTGCTAGAATTTTTGCACCCTGTATTGGATGAGGTATATAATAATCTACATTCATGTGATTTTCAGCAAAATTAAGGCAAATGGGAAATAGCGGCGACTGTATTAAAGCCCGAAACCCCTCACCGATATACTCTACATGTTATGCGCTATACGTTTAGGTTTGTTCTGCCACATTGATTGATATGCGCTCAAATAAGACCTTTTTAATGTCGGTTTCTAGCATTTTTGCACCCCGTATTCGATGAGGTATATAATAATCTACATTTCATGTGAGTTTCAGCACATTTAAAGCAAATGGGAAATCAGCAACGAATGTATTAACCCCAAACCCTTCTATATACTCTGGACGTTATATGCACCAAAAGTTTAAGTTTGTTCTGGACATTGGTTGATATGCGCTCAAATAAGACCTTTTTAATGTCGGCTGCTAGAATTTTGCACCCTGTATTCGATGAGGTATATAATAATCTACATTTCATGTGAGTTTCAGCACATTTAAAGCAAATGGGAAATCAGCAACGATTGTATTAACCCCACCCCTTCTATAACTCTAGACGTTATATGCACCAAACGTTTAGGTTTGTTCTGGACATTGGTTGATATGCGCTCAAATAAGACCTTTTTAATGTCGGCTGCTAGAATTTTTGCACCTGTATTCGATGAGGTATATAATAATCTACATTTCATGTGATTTTCAGCAAAATTAAGGCAAATGGGAAATAGCGGCGACTGTATTAAAGCCAAAACCCCTCACCGATATACTCTACATGTTATGCGCTATACGTTAGGTTTGTTCTGCCACATGATTGATATGCGCTCAAATAAGACCTTTTTAATGTCGGTTTCTAGCATTTTTGCACCCGTATTCGATGAGGTATATAATAATCTACATTTCATGTGAGTTTCAGCACATTTAAAGCAAATGGGAAATCAGCAACGAATGTATTAACCCCAACCCTTCTATATACTCTAGACGTTATATGCACCAAAAGTTTAAGTTTGTTCTGGACATTGGTTGATATGCGCTCAAATAAGACCTTTTTAATGTCAGCTGCTAGATTTTTGCACCCTGTATTCGATGAGGTATATAATAATCTACATTTCATGTGAGTTCAGCACATTTAAGCAAATGGGAATCAGCAACGATGTATTAACCCCAACCCCCTCTATATACTCTAGACGTTATATGCACCAAAAGTTTAGTTTGTGGACATTGGTTGATATGCGCTCAAATAAGACCTTTTTAATGTCGGCTGCTAGATTTTTGCACCCTGTATTCGATGAGGTATATAATAATCTACATTTCATGTGAGTTTCAGCACATTAAAGCAAATGGGAAATCAGCAACGAATGTATTAACCCCAACCCCCTTCTATTACTCTAGACGTTATATGCACCAAAGTTTAAGTTTGTTCTGGACATTGGTTGATATGCGCTCAAATAAGACCTTTTTAATGTCGGCTGTAGAATTTTTGCACCCTGTATTCGATGAGGTATATAATAATCTACATTTCATGTGAGTTTCAGCACATTTAAAGCAAATGGGAAATCAGCAACGAATGTATTAACCCCATCCCCTTCTATATACTCTGGACGTTATATGCACAAAAGTTTAAGTTTGTTCTGGACATTGGTTGATATGCGCTCAAATAAGACCTTTTAATGTCGGCTGCTAGAATTTTTGCACCCTGTATTCGATGAGGTATATAATAATCTACATTTCATGTGAGTTTCAGCACATTTAAAGCAAATGGGAAATCAGCAACGATTGTATAAACCCCCACCCCCTTCTATATACTCTAGACGTTATATGCACCAAACGTTTAGGTTTGTTCTGGACATTGGTTGATATGCGCTCAAATAAGACCTTTTTATGTCGGCTGCTAGAATTTTGCACCCTGTATTCGATGAGGTATATAATAATCTACATTTCATGTGAGTTTCAGCACATTTAAAGCAAATGGGAAATCAGCAACGATTGTATTAACCCCAACCCCCTTCTATATACTCTAGACGTTATATGCACCAAACGTTTAGGTTTGTTCTGGACATTGGTTGATATGCGCTCAAATAAGACCTTTTTAATGTCGGCTGCTAGAATTTTTGCACCCTGTATTCGATGAGGTATATAATAATCTACATTTCATGTGATTTTCAGCAAAATTAAGGCAAATGGGAAATAGCGGCGACTGTATTAAAGCCGAAACCCCCTCACGATATACTCTACATGTTATGCGCTATACGTTTAGGTTTGTTCTGCCACATTGATTGATATGCGCTCAAATAAGACCTTTTTAATGTCGGTTTCTAGCATTTTGCACCCCGTATTCGATGAGGTATATAATAATCTACATTTCATGTGAGTTTCAGCACATTTAAAGCAAATGGGAAATCAGCAACGAATGTATTAAACCCCACCCCCTTCTATATACTCTAGACGTTATATGCACCAAACGTTTAGGTTTGTTCTGGACATTGGTTGATATGCGCTCAAATAAGACCTTTTTAATGTCGGCTGCTAGAATTTTTGCACCCTGTATTCGATGAGGTATATAATAATCTACATTTCATGTGAGTTTCAGCACATTTAAAGCAAATGGGAAATCAGCAACGATTGTATTAACCCCCACCCCCTTCTATATACTCTAGACGTTATATGCACCAAACGTTTAGGTTTGTTCTGGACATTGGTTGATATGCGCTCAAATAAGACCTTTTTAATGTCGGCTGCTAGAATTTTTGCACCCTGTATTCGATGAGGTATATAATAATCTACATTTCATGTGAGTTTCAGCACATTTAAAGCAAATGGGAAATCAGCAACGAATGTATTAACCCCCATCCCCTCTATATACTCTAGACGTTATATGCACCAAAAGTTTAAGTTTGTTCTGGACATTGGTTGATATGCGCTCAAATAAGACCTTTTTAATGTCGGCTGCTAGAATTTTTGCACCCTGTATTCGATGAGGTATATAATAATCTACATTTCATGTGATTTTCAGCAAAATTAAGGCAAATGGGAAATAGCAACGACTGTATTAAAGCCCGAACCCCCTCACGATATACTCTACATATATGCGCTATACGTTTAGGTTTGTTCTGGACATTGATTGATATGCGCTCAAATAAGACCTTTTAATGTCGGTTTCTAGCATTTTTGCACCCCGTATTCGATGAGGTATATAATAATCTACATTTCATGTGAGTTTCAGCACATTTAAAGCAAATGGGAAATCAGCAACGAATGTATTAACCCCCACCCCTTCTATATACTCTAGACGTTATATGCACCAAACGTTTAAGTTTGTTCTGGACATTGGTTGATATGCGCTCAAATAAGACCTTTTTAATGTCGGCTGCTAGAATTTTTGCACCCTGTATTCGATGAGGTATATAATAATCTACATTTCATGTGAGTTTCAGCACATTAAAGCAAATGGGAAATCAGCAACGAATGTATTAACCCCACCCCCTTCTATATACTCTAGACGTTATATGCACCAAACGTTTAGTTTGTTCTGGACATTGGTTGATATGCGCTCAAATAAGACCTTTTTAATGTCGGCTGCTAGAATTTTTGCACCCTGTATTCGATGAGGTATATAATAATCTACATTTCATGTGAGTTTCAGCACATTTAAAGCAAATGGGAAATCAGCAACGAATGTATTAACCCCCACCCCCTTCTATATACTCTAGACGTTATATGCACAAAAGTTTAAGTTTGTTCTGGACATTGGTTGATATGCGCTCAAATAAGACCTTTTTAATGTCGGCTGCTAGAATTTTTGCACCCTGTATTCGATGAGGTATATAATAATCTACATTTCATGTGAGTTTCAGCACATTTAAAGCAAATGGGAAATCAGCAACGATTGTATTAACCCCCACCCCCTTCTATATACTCTAGACGTTATATGCACCAAACGTTTAGGTTTGTTCTGGACATTGGTTGATATGCGCTCAAATAAGACCTTTTTAATGTCGGCTGCTAGAATTTTTGCACCCTGTATTCGATGAGGTATATAATAATCTACATTTCATGTGAGTTTCAGCACATTTAAAGCAAATGGGAAATCAGCAACGATTGTATTAACCCCACCCCCTTCTATATACTCTAGACGTTATATGCACCAAACGTTTAGGTTTGTTCTGGACATTGGTTGATATGCGCTCAAATAAGACCTTTTAATGTCAGCTGCTAGAATTTTGCACCCTGTATTGGATGAGGTATATAATAATCTACATTTCATGTGATTTTCAGCAAATTAAGGCAAATGGGAAATAGCGGCGACTGTATTAAAGCCCGAAACCCCCCACCGATATACTCTACATGTTATGCGCTATACGTTTAGGTTTGTTCTGGACATTGATTGATATGCGCTCAAATAAGACCTTTTAATGTCGGCTCTAGCATTTTTGCACCCCGTATTCGATGAGGTATATAATAATCTACATTTCATGTGAGTTTCAGCACATTTAAAGCAAATGGGAAATCAGCAACGAATGTATTAACCCCCATCCCCCTCTATATACTCTGGACGTTATATGCACCAAAAGTTTAAGTTTGTTCTGGACATTGGTTGATATGCGCTCAAATAAGACCTTTTTATGTCGGCTGCTAGAATTTTTGCACCCTGTTTCGATGAGGTATATAATAATCTACATTTCATGTGATTTTCAGCAAAATTAAGGCAAATGGGAAATAGCGGCGACTGTATTAAAGCCCGAAACCCCCTCACCGATATACTCTACATGTTATGCGCTATACGTTTAGGTTTGTTCTGCCACATTGATTGATATGCGCTCAAATAAGACCTTTTTAATGTCGGTTTCTAGCATTTTTGCACCCCGTATTCGATGAGGTATATAATAATCTACATTTCATGTGAGTTTCAGCACATTTAAAGCAAATGGGAAATCAGCAACGAATGTATTAACCCCAAACCCTTCTATATACTCTGGACGTTATATGCACCAAAAGTTTAAGTTTGTTCTGGACATTGGTTGATATGCGCTAAAATAAGACCTTTTTAATGTCGGCTGCTAGAATTTTTGCACCCTGTATTCGATGATGTATATAATAATCTACATTTCATGTGAGTTTCAGCACATTTAAAGCAAATGGGAAATCAGCAACGATTGTATTAACCCCCACCCCCTTCTATATACTCTAGACGTTATATGCACCAAACGTTTAGGTTTGTTCTGGACATTGGTTGATATGCGCTCAAATAAGACCTTTTTATTGTCAGCTGCTAGAATTTTTGCACCCTGTATTGGATGAGGTATATAATAATCTACATTTCATGTGATTTTCAGCAAAATTAAGGCAAATGGGAAATAGCGGCGACTGTATTAAAGCCCAAAACCCCCTCACCGATATACTCTACATGTTATGCGCTATACGTTTAGGTTTGTTCTGCCACATTGATTGATATGCGCTCAAATAAGACCTTTTTAATGTCGTTTCTAGCATTTTTGCACCCCGTATTCGATGAGGTATATAATAATCTACATTTCATGTGAGTTTCAGCACATTTAAAGCAAATGGGAAATCAGCAACGAATGTATTAACCCCAACCCCCTTCTATATACTCTAGACGTTATATGCACCAAAAGTTTAAGTTTGTTCTGGACATTGGTTGATATGCGCTCAAATAAGACCTTTTTAATGTCGGCTGCTAGAATTTTTGCACCCTGTATTCGATGAGGTATATAATAATCTACATTTCATGTGAGTTTCAGCACATTTAAAGCAAATGGGAAATCAGCAACGATGTATTAACCCCAACCCCCTTCTATATACTCTAGACGTTATATGCACCAAAAGTTTAAGTTTGTTCTGGACATTGGTTGATATGCGCTCAAATAAGACCTTTTTAATGTCGGCTGCTAGAATTTTTGCACCCTGTATTCGATGAGGTATATAATAATCTACATTTCATGTGAGTTTCAGCACATTTAAAGCAAATGGGAAATCAGCAACGAATGTATTAACCCCAACCCCTTCTATATACTCTAGACGTTATATGCACCAAAGTTTAAGTTTGTTCTGGACATTGGTTGATATGCGCTCAAATAAGACCTTTTTAATGTCGGCTGCTAGAATTTTTGCACCCTGTATTCGATGAGGTATATAATAATCTACATTTCATGTGAGTTTCAGCACATTTAAAGCAAATGGGAAATCAGCAACGAATGTATTAACCCCCATCCCCTTCTATATACTCTGGACGTTATATGCACCAAAATTTAAGTTTGTTCTGGACATTGGTTGATATGCGCTCAAATAAGACCTTTTTAATGTCGGCTGCTAGAATTTTTGCACCCTGTATTCGATGAGGTATATAATAATCTACATTTCATGTGAGTTTCAGCACATTTAAAGCAAATGGGAAATCAGCAACGATTGTATTAACCCCCACCCCCTTCTATATACTCTAGACGTTATATGCACCAAACGTTTAGGTTTGTTCTGGACATTGGTTGATATGCGCTCAAATAAGACCTTTTTAATGTCGGCTGCTAGAATTTTTGCACCCTGTATTCGATGAGGTATATAATAATCTACATTTCATGTGAGTTTCAGCACATTTAAAGCAAATGGGAAATCAGCAACGATTGTATTAACCCCCACCCCCTTCTATATACTCTAGACGTTATATGCACCAAACGTTTAGGTTTGTTCTGGACATTGGTTGATATGCGCTCAAATAAGACCTTTTTATTGTCGGCTGCTAGAATTTTTGCACCCTGTATTCGATGAGGTATATAATAATCTACATTTCATGTGATTTTCAGCAAATTTAAGGCAAATGGGAAATCAGCAACGACTGTATTAAAGCCCAAACCCCCTCACCGATATACTCTACATGTTATGCGCTATACGTTTAGGTTTGTTCTGGACATTGATTGATATGCGCTCAAATAAGACCTTTTAATGTCGGTTGCTAGCATTTTTGCACCCCGTATTCGATGAGGTATATAATAATCTACATTTCATGTGAGTTTCAGCACATTTAAAGCAAATGGGAAATCAGCAACGAATGTATTACCCCCATCCCCTCTATATACTCTGGACGTTATATGCACCAAAAGTTTAAGTTTGTTCTGGACATTGGTTGATATGCGCTCAAATAAGACCTTTTTAATGTCGGCTGCTAGAATTTTTGCACCCTGTATTCGATGAGGTATATAATAATCTACATTTCATGTGATTTTCAGCAAAATTAAGGCAAATGGGAAATAGCGGCGACTGTATTAAAGCCCAAACCCCCTCACGATATACTCTACACGTTGTTATGCGCTAAACGTTTAGGTTTGTTCTGGACATTGATTGATATGCGCTCAAATAAGACCTTTTTAATGTCGGCTTCTAGAATTTTTGCACCCCGTATTCGATGAGGTATATAATAATCTACATTTCATGTGAGTTTCAGCACATTTTAAGCAAATGGGAAATCAGCAACGAATGTATTAACCCCCACCCCCTTCTATATACTCTAGACGTTATATGCACCAAACGTTTAAGTTTGTTCTGGACATTGGTTGATATGCGCTCAAATAAGACCTTTTTAATGTCGGCTGCTAGAATTTTTGCACCCTGTATTCGATGAGGTATATAATAATCTACATTTCATGTGAGTTTCAGCACATTTAAAGCAAATGGGAAATCAGCAACGAATGTATTAACCCCAACCCTTCTATATACTCTAGACGTTATATGCACCAAACGTTTAGGTTTGTTCTGGACATTGGTTGATATGCGCTCAAATAAGACCTTTTTAATGTCGGCTGCTAGAATTTTTGCACCCTGTATTCGATGAGGTATATAATAATCTACATTTCATGTGAGTTTCAGCACATTTAAAGCAAATGGGAAATCAGCAACGATTGTATTAACCCCCACCCCCTTCTATATACTCTAGACGTTATATGCACCAAACGTTTAGGTTTGTTCTGGACATTGGTTGATATGCGCTCAAATAAGACCTTTTTATTGTCAGCTGCTAGAATTTTTGCACCCTGTATTCGATGAGGTATATAATAATCTACATTTCATGTGATTTTCAGCAAAATTAAGGCAAATGGGAAATAGCGGCGACTGTATTAAAGCCCAAACCCCTCACCGATATACTCTACATGTTTATGCGCCATACGTTTAGGTTTGTTCTGGACATTGGTTGATATGCGCTCAAATAAGACCTTTTTAATGTCGGCTTCTAGAATTTTTGCACCCCGTATTCGATGAGGTATATAATAATCTACATTTCATGTGAGTTTCAGCACATTTAAAGCAAATGGGAAATCAGCAACGAATGTATTAACCCCCATCCCCTCTATATACTCTGGACGTTATATGCACCAAAGTTTAAGTTTGTTCTGGACATTGGTTGATATGCGCTCAAATAAGACCTTTTTAATGTCGGCTGCTAGAATTTTTGCACCCTGTATTCGATGAGGTATATAATAATCTACATTTCATGTGATTTTCAGCAAAATTAAGGCAAATGGGAAATAGCGGCGACTGTATTAAAGCCCGAAACCCCCTCACCGATATACTCTACATGTTATGCGCTATACGTTTAGGTTTGTTCTGCCACATTGATTGATATGCGCTCAAATAAGACCTTTTTAATGTCGGTTTCTAGCATTTTTGCACCCCGTATTCGATGAGGTATATAATAATCTACATTTCATGTGAGTTTCAGCACATTTAAAGCAAATGGGAAATCAGCAACGAATGTATTAACCCAAATCCCCTTCTATATACTCTAGACGTTATATGCACCAAACGTTTAAGTTTGTTCTGGACATTGGTTGATATGCGCTCAAATAAGACCTTTTTAATGTCGGCTGCTAGAATTTTTGCACCCTGTATTCGATGAGGTATATAATAATCTACATTTCATGTGAGTTTCAGCACATTTAAAGCAAATGGGAAATCAGCAACGAATGTATTAACCCCAAACCCTTCTATATACTCTAGACGTTATATGCACCAAACGTTTAGGTTTGTTCTGGACATTGGTTGATATGCGCTCAAATAAGACCTTTTTAATGTCGGCTGCTAGAATTTTTGCACCCTGTATTCGATGAGGTATATAATAATCTACATTTCATGTGAGTTTCAGCACATTTAAAGCAAATGGGAAATCAGCAACGATTGTATTAACCCCCACCCCCTTCTATATACTCTAGACGTTATATGCACCAAACGTTTAGGTTTGTTCTGGACATTGGTTGATATGCGCTCAAATAAGACCTTTTTATTGTCGGCTGCTAGAATTTTTGCACCCTGTATTCGATGAGGTATATAATAATCTACATTTCATGTGATTTTCAGCAAAATTAAGGCAAATGGGAAATAGCGGCGACTGTATTAAAGCCCGAAACCCCTCACCGATATACTCTACATGTTATGCGCTATAACGTTTAGGTTTGTTCTGCCACATTGATTGATATGCGCTCAAATAAGACCTTTTAATGTCGGTTTCTAGCATTTTTGCACCCCGTATTCGATGAGGTATATAATAATCTACATTTCATGTGAGTTTCAGCACATTTAAAGCAAATGGGAAATCAGCAACGAATGTATTAACCCCCACCCCCTCTATATACTCTAGACGTTATATGCACCAAAAGTTTAAGTTTGTTCTGGACATTGGTTGATATGCGCTCAAATAAGACCTTTTTAATGTCGGCTGCTAGAATTTTTGCACCCTGTATTCGATGAGGTATATAATAATCTACATTTCATGTGATTTTCAGCAAAATTAAGGCAAATGGGAAATAGCGGCGACTGTATTAAAGCCCGAAACCCCTCACCGATATACTCTACATGTTATGCGCTATACGTTTAGGTTTGTTCTGCCACATTGATTGATATGCGCTCAAATAAGACCTTTTTAATGTCGGTTTGCTAGCATTTTTGCACCCCGTATTCGATGAGGTATATAATAATCTACATTTCATGTGAGTTTCAGCACATTTAAAGCAAATGGGAAATCAGCAACGAATGTATTAACCCCAACCCCCTTCTATATACTCTAGACGTTATATGCACCAAACGTTTAAGTTTGTTCTGGACATTGGTTGATATGCGCTCAAATAAGACCTTTTTAATGTCGGCTGCTAGAATTTTTGCACCCTGTATTCGATGAGGTATATAATAATCTACATTTCATGTGAGTTTCAGCACATTTAAAGCAAATGGGAAATCAGCAACGAATGTATTAACCCCAAACCCTTCTATATACTCTAGACGTTATATGCACCAAAGTTTAGGTTTGTTCTGGACATTGGTTGATATGCGCTCAAATAAGACCTTTTTAATGTCGGCTGCTAGAATTTTTGCACCCTGTATTCGATGAGGTATATAATAATCTACATTTCATGTGAGTTTCAGCACATTTAAAGCAAATGGGAAATCAGCAACGAATGTATTAACCCCAACCCCCTTCTATATACTCTAGACGTTATATGCACCAAACGTTTAAGTTTGTTCTGGACATTGGTTGATATGCGCTCAAATAAGACCTTTTTAATGTCGGCTGCTAGAATTTTTGCACCCTGTATTCGATGAGGTATATAATAATCTACATTTCATGTGAGTTTCAGCACATTTAAAGCAAATGGGAAATCAGCAACGATGTATTAACCCCAACCCCCTTCTATATACTCTAGACGTTATATGCACCAAACGTTTAAGTTTGTTCTGGACATTGGTTGATATGCGCTCAAATAAGACCTTTTTAATGTCGGCTGCTAGAATTTTTGCACCCTGTATTCGATGAGGTATATAATAATCTACATTTCATGTGAGTTTCAGCACATTTAAAGCAAATGGGAAATCAGCAACGAATGTATTAACCCCAACCCCCTTCTATATACTCTAGACGTTATATGCACCAAAAGTTTAAGTTTGTTCTGGACATTGGTTGATATGCGCTCAAATAAGACCTTTTTAATGTCGGCTGCTAGAATTTTTGCACCCCGTATTCGATGAGGTATATAATAATCTACATTTCATGTGAGTTTCAGCACATTTAAAGCAAATGGGAAATCAGCAACGAATGTATTAACCCCCATCCCCTTCTATATACTCTGGACGTTATATGCACCAAAATTTAAGTTTGTTCTGGACATTGGTTGATATGCGCTCAAATAAGACCTTTTTAATGTCGGCTGCTAGAATTTTTGCACCCTGTATTCGATGAGGTATATAATAATCTACATTTCATGTGAGTTTCAGCACATTTAAAGCAAATGGGAAATCAGCAACGATTGTATTAACCCCCACCCCCTTCTATATACTCTAGACGTTATATGCACCAAACGTTTAGGTTTGTTCTGGACATTGGTTGATATGCGCTCAAATAAGACCTTTTTAATGTCGGCTGCTAGATTTTTTGCACCCTGTATTCGATGAGGTATATAATAATCTACATTTCATGTGAGTTTCAGCACATTTAAAGCAAATGGGAAATCAGCAACGATTGTATTAACCCCCACCCCCTTCTATATACTCTAGACGTTATATGCACCAAACGTTTAGGTTTGTTCTGGACATTGGTTGATATGCGCTCAAATAAGACCTTTTTATTGTCAGCTGCTAGAATTTTTGCACCCTGTATTCGATGAGGTATATAATAATCTACATTTCATGTGATTTTCAGCAAAATTAAGGCAAATGGGAAATAGCGGCGACTGTATTAAAGCCCGAAACCCCCTCACCGATATACTCTACATGTTATGCGCTATACGTTTAGGTTTGTTCTGCCACATTGATTGATATGCGCTCAAATAAGACCTTTTAATGTCGGTTTCTAGCATTTTTGCACCCCGTATTCGATGAGGTATATAATAATCTACATTTCATGTGAGTTTCAGCACATTTAAAGCAAATGGGAAATCAGCAACGAATGTATTAACCCCAAACCCCTCTATATACTCTGGACGTTATATGCACCAAAGTTTAAGTTTGTTCTGGACATTGGTTGATATGCGCTCAAATAAGACCTTTTTAATGTCGGCTGCTAGAATTTTTGCACCCTGTATTCGATGAGGTATATAATAATCTACATTTCATGTGAGTTTCAGCACATTTAAAGCAAATGGGAAATCAGCAACGATTGTATTAACCCCCACCCCCTTCTATATACTCTAGACGTTATATGCACCAAACGTTTAGGTTTGTTCTGGACATTGGTTGATATGCGCTCAAATAAGACCTTTTTATTGTCAGCTGCTAGAATTTTTGCACCCTGTATTGATGAGGTATATAATAATCTACATTTCATGTGATTTTCAGCAAATTAAGCAAATGGGAAATAGCGGCGACTGTATTAAAGCCCGAAACCCCCTCACCGATATACTCTACATGTTATGCGCTATACGTTTAGGTTTGTTCTGCCACATTGATTGATATGCGCTCAAATAAGACCTTTTTAATGTCGGTTTCTAGCATTTTTGCACCCCGTATTCGATGAGGTATATAATAATCTACATTTCATGTGAGTTTCAGCACATTTAAAGCAAATGGGAAATCAGCAACGAATGTATTAACCCCAACCCCCTCTATATACTCTGGACGTTATATGCACCAAAAGTTTAAGTTTGTTCTGGACATTGGTTGATATGCGCTCAAATAAGACCTTTTTAATGTCGGCTGCTAGAATTTTTGCACCCTGTATTCGATGAGGTATATAATAATCTACATTTCATGTGAGTTTCAGCACATTTAAAGCAAATGGGAAATCAGCAACGATTGTATTAACCCCCACCCCCTTCTATATACTCTAGACGTTATATGCACCAAACGTTTAGGTTTGTTCTGGACATTGGTTGATATGCGCTCAAATAAGACCTTTTTAATGTCGGCTGCTAGAATTTTTGCACCCTGTATTCGATGAGGTATATAATAATCTACATTTCATGTGATTTTCAGCAAAATTAAGGCAAATGGGAAATAGCGGCGACTGTATTAAAGCCCGAAACCCCCTCACCGATATACTCTACATGTTATGCGCTATACGTTTAGGTTTGTTCTGGACATTGGTTGATATGCGCTCAAATAAGACCTTTTAATGTCGTTTCTAGCATTTTTGCACCCCGTATTCGATGAGGTATATAATAATCTACATTTCATGTGAGTTTCAGCACATTTAAAGCAAATGGGAAATCAGCAACGAATGTATTAAACCCCATCCCCTTCTATATACTCTGGACGTTATATGCACCAAACGTTTAAGTTTGTTCTGGACATTGGTTGATATGCGCTCAAATAAGACCTTTTTAATGTCGGCTGCTAGAATTTTTGCACCCTGTATTCGATGAGGTATATAATAATCTACATTTCATGTGATTTTCAGCAAATTAAGGCAAATGGGAAATAGCGGCGACTGTATTAAAGCCCGAAACCCCCTCACCGATATACTCTACATGTTATGCGCTATACGTTTAGGTTTGTTCTGCCACATTGATTGATATGCGCTCAAATAAGACCTTTTTAATGTCGGTTTCTAGCATTTTTGCACCCCGTATTCGATGAGGTATATAATAATCTACATTTCATGTGAGTTTCAGCACATTTAAAGCAAATGGGAAATCAGCAACGAATGTATTAACCCCAAACCCCTCTATATACTCTGGACGTTATATGCACCAAAAGTTTAAGTTTGTTCTGGACATTGGTTGATATGCGCTCAAATAAGACCTTTTTAATGTCGGCTGCTAGAATTTTTGCACCCTGTATTCGATGAGGTATATAATAATCTACATTTCATGTGAGTTTCAGCACATTTAAAGCAAATGGGAAATCAGCAACGATTGTATTAACCCCCACCCCCTTCTATATACTCTAGACGTTATATGCACCAAACGTTTAGGTTTGTTCTGGACATTGGTTGATATGCGCTCAAATAAGACCTTTTTATTGTCGGCTGCTAGAATTTTTGCACCCTGTATTCGATGAGGTATATAATAATCTACATTTCATGTGATTTTCAGCAAATTTAAGGCAAATGGGAAATAGCAACGACTGTATTAAAGCCCAAACCCCTCACCGATATACTCTACATGTTATGCGCCAAACGTTTAGGTTTGTTCTGGACATTGGTTGATATGCGCTCAAATAAGACCTTTTAATGTCGGCTGCTAGAATTTTTGCACCCGTATTCGATGAGGTATATAATAATCTACATTTCATGTGATTTTCAGCAAAATTAAGGCAAATGGGAAAGCGGCGACTGTATTAAAGCCCGAAACCCCCTCACCGATATACTCTACATGTTATGCGCTATACGTTTAGGTTTGTTCTGCCACATTGATTGATATGCGCTCAAATAAGACCTTTTTAATGTCGGTTTCTAGCATTTTTGCACCCCGTATTCGATGAGGTATATAATAATCTACATTTCATGTGAGTTTCAGCACATTTAAAGCAAATGGGAAATCAGCAACGAATGTATTAACCCCAATCCCCTCTATATACTCTGGACGTTATATGCACCAAAAGTTTAAGTTTGTTCTGGACATTGGTTGATATGCGCTCAAATAAGACCTTTTTAATGTCGGCTGCTAGAATTTTTGCACCCTGTATTCGATGAGGTATATAATAATCTACATTTCATGTGAGTTTCAGCACATTTAAAGCAAATGGGAAATCAGCAACGATTGTATTAACCCCCACCCCCTTCTATATACTCTAGACGTTATATGCACCAAACGTTTAGGTTTGTTCTGGACATTGGTTGATATGCGCTCAAATAAGACCTTTTTATTGTCAGCTGCTAGAATTTTTGCACCCTGTATTGGATGAGGTATATAATAATCTACATTTCATGTGATTTTCAGCAAAATTAAGGCAAATGGGAAATAGCGGCGACTGTATTAAAGCCCGAAACCCCTCACCGATATACTCTACATGTTATGCGCTATACGTTTAGGTTTGTTCTGCCACATTGATTGATATGCGCTCAAATAAGACCTTTTAATGTCGGTTTCTAGCATTTTTGCACCCCGTATTCGATGAGGTATATAATAATCTACATTTCATGTGAGTTTCAGCACATTTAAAGCAAATGGGAAATCAGCAACGAATGTATTAACCCCCATCCCCTCTATATACTCTGGACGTTATATGCACCAAAAGTTTAAGTTTGTTCTGGACATTGGTTGATATGCGCTCAAATAAGACCTTTTTAATGTCGGCTGCTAGAATTTTTGCACCCTGTATTCGATGAGGTATATAATAATCTACATTTCATGTGATTTTCAGCAAAATTAAGGCAAATGGGAAATAGCGGCGACTGTATTAAAGCCCGAAACCCCCTCACCGATATACTCTACATGTTATGCGCTATACGTTTAGGTTTGTTCTGCCACATTGATTGATATGCGCTCAAATAAGACCTTTTTAATGTCGGTTCTAGCATTTTTGCACCCCGTATTCGATGAGGTATATAATAATCTACATTTCATGTGAGTTTCAGCACATTTAAAGCAAATGGGAAATCAGCAACGAATGTATTAACCCCAAACCCTTCTATATACTCTGGACGTTATATGCACCAAAAGTTTAAGTTTGTTCTGGACATTGGTTGATATGCGCTCAAATAAGACCTTTTTAATGTCGGCTGCTAGAATTTTTGCACCCTGTATTCGATGAGGTATATAATAATCTACATTTCATGTGAGTTTCAGCACATTTAAAGCAAATGGGAAATCAGCAACGATTGTATTAACCCCCACCCCCTTCTATATACTCTAGACGTTATATGCACCAAACGTTTAGGTTTGTTCTGGACATTGGTTGATATGCGCTCAAATAAGACCTTTTTATTGTCAGCTGCTAGAATTTTTGCACCCTGTATTGGATGAGGTATATAATAATCTACATTTCATGTGATTTTCAGCAAAATTAAGGCAAATGGGAAATAGCGGCGACTGTATTAAAGCCCAAAACCCCTCACCGATATACTCTACATGTTATGCGCTATACGTTTAGGTTTGTTCTGCCACATTGATTGATATGCGCTCAAATAAGACCTTTTTAATGTCGGTTTCTAGCATTTTTGCACCCCGTATTCGATGAGGTATATAATAATCTACATTTCATGTGAGTTTCAGCACATTTAAAGCAAATGGGAAATCAGCAACGAATGTATTAACCCCAACCCCCTTCTATATACTCTAGACGTTATATGCACCAAAAGTTTAAGTTTGTTCTGGACATTGGTTGATATGCGCTCAAATAAGACCTTTTTAATGTCGGCTGCTAGAATTTTTGCACCCTGTATTCGATGAGGTATATAATAATCTACATTTCATGTGAGTTTCAGCACATTTAAAGCAAATGGGAAATCAGCAACGATGTATTAACCCCAACCCCCTTCTATATACTCTAGACGTTATATGCACCAAACGTTTAAGTTTGTTCTGGACATTGGTTGATATGCGCTCAAATAAGACCTTTTTAATGTCGGCTGCTAGAATTTTTGCACCCTGTATTCGATGAGGTATATAATAATCTACATTTCATGTGAGTTTCAGCACATTTAAAGCAAATGGGAAATCAGCAACGAATGTATTAACCCCAACCCCCTTCTATATACTCTAGACGTTATATGCACCAAAAGTTTAAGTTTGTTCTGGACATTGGTTGATATGCGCTCAAATAAGACCTTTTTAATGTCGGCTGCTAGAATTTTTGCACCCTGTATTCGATGAGGTATATAATAATCTACATTTCATGTGAGTTTCAGCACATTTAAAGCAAATGGGAAATCAGCAACGAATGTATTAACCCCCATCCCCTTCTATATACTCTGGACGTTATATGCACCAAAATTTAAGTTTGTTCTGGACATTGGTTGATATGCGCTCAAATAAGACCTTTTTAATGTCGGCTGCTAGAATTTTTGCACCCTGTATTCGATGATGTATATAATAATCTACATTTCATGTGAGTTTCAGCACATTTAAAGCAAATGGGAAATCAGCAACGATTGTATTAACCCCACCCCCTTCTATATACTCTAGACGTTATATGCACCAAACGTTTAGGTTTGTTCTGGACATTGGTTGATATGCGCTCAAATAAGACCTTTTTAATGTCGGCTGCTAGAATTTTTGCACCCTGTATTCGATGAGGTATATAATAATCTACATTTCATGTGAGTTTCAGCACATTTAAAGCAAATGGGAAATCAGCAACGATTGTATTAACCCCCACCCCCTTCTATATACTCTAGACGTTATATGCACCAAACGTTTAGGTTTGTTCTGGACATTGGTTGATATGCGCTCAAATAAGACCTTTTTATTGTCAGCTGCTAGAATTTTGCACCCTGTATTGGATGAGGTATATAATAATCTACATTTCATGTGATTTTCAGCAAAATTAAGGCAAATGGGAAATAGCGGCGACTGTATTAAAGCCCGAAACCCCCTCACCGATATACTCTACATGTTATGCGCTATACGTTTAGGTTTGTTCTGGACATTGATTGATATGCGCTCAAATAAGACCTTTTAATGTCGGTTCTAGCATTTTTGCACCCCGTATTCGATGAGGTATATAATAATCTACATTTCATGTGAGTTTCAGCACATTTAAAGCAAATGGGAAATCAGCAACGAATGTATTAACCCCAATCCCCTTCTATATACTCTGGACGTTATATGCACCAAAGTTTAAGTTTGTTCTGGACATTGGTTGATATGCGCTCAAATAAGACCTTTTTAATGTCGGCTGCTAGAATTTTTGCACCCTGTATTCGATGAGGTATATAATAATCTACATTTCATGTGATTTTCAGCAAATTAAGGCAAATGGGAAATAGCGGCGACTGTATTAAAGCCCGAAACCCCCTCACCGATATACTCTACATGTTATGCGCTATACGTTTAGGTTTGTTCTGCCACATTGATTGATATGCGCTCAAATAAGACCTTTTAATGTCGGTTTCTAGCATTTTTGCACCCCGTATTCGATGAGGTATATAATAATCTACATTTCATGTGAGTTTCAGCACATTTAAAGCAAATGGGAAATCAGCAACGAATGTATTAACCCCCATCCCCTCTATATACTCTGGACGTTATATGCACCAAAAGTTTAAGTTTGTTCTGGACATTGGTTGATATGCGCTCAAATAAGACCTTTTTAATGTCGGCTGCTAGAATTTTTGCACCCTGTATTCGATGAGGTATATAATAATCTACATTTCATGTGATTTTCAGCAAATTAAGCAAATGGGAAATAGCGGCGACTGTATTAAAGCCCGAAACCCCCTCACCGATATACTCTACATGTTATGCGCTATACGTTTAGGTTTGTTCTGCCACATTGATTGATATGCGCTCAAATAAGACCTTTTTAATGTCGGTTTCTAGCATTTTTGCACCCCGTATTCGATGAGGTATATAATAATCTACATTTCATGTGAGTTTCAGCACATTTAAAGCAAATGGGAAATCAGCAACGAATGTATTAACCCCAAACCCTTCTATATACTCTGGACGTTATATGCACCAAAAGTTTAAGTTTGTTCTGGACATTGGTTGATATGCGCTCAAATAAGACCTTTTTAATGTCGGCTGCTAGAATTTTTGCACCCTGTATTCGATGAGGTATATAATAATCTACATTTCATGTGAGTTTCAGCACATTTAAAGCAAATGGGAAATCAGCAACGATTGTATTAACCCCCACCCCCTTCTATATACTCTAGACGTTATATGCACCAAACGTTTAGGTTTGTTCTGGACATTGGTTGATATGCGCTCAAATAAGACCTTTTTATTGTCAGCTGCTAGAATTTTTGCACCCTGTATTGGATGAGGTATATAATAATCTACATTTCATGTGATTTTCAGCAAAATTAAGGCAAATGGGAAATAGCGGCGACTGTATTAAAGCCCAAAACCCCCTCACCGATATACTCTACATGTTATGCGCTATACGTTAAGGTTTGTTCTGCCACATTGATTGATATGCGCTCAAATAAGACCTTTTTAATGTCGGTTTCTAGCATTTTTGCACCCCGTATTCGATGAGGTATATAATAATCTACATTTCATGTGAGTTTCAGCACATTTAAAGCAAATGGGAAATCAGCAACGAATGTATTAACCCCAACCCCCTTCTATATACTCTAGACGTTATATGCACCAAAAGTTTAAGTTTGTTCTGGACATTGGTTGATATGCGCTCAAATAAGACCTTTTAATGTCGGCTGCTAGAATTTTTGCACCCTGTATTCGATGAGGTATATAATAATCTACATTTCATGTGAGTTTCAGCACATTTAAAGCAAATGGGAAATCAGCAACGAATGTATTAACCCCAACCCCCTTCTATATACTCTAGACGTTATATGCACCAAAAGTTTAGTTTGTTCTGGACATTGGTTGATATGCGCTCAAATAAGACCTTTTTAATGTCGGCTGCTAGAATTTTTGCACCCTGTATTCGATGAGGTATATAATAATCTACATTTCATGTGAGTTTCAGCACATTTAAAGCAAATGGGAAATCAGCAACGAATGTATTAACCCCAACCCCCTTCTATATACTCTAGACGTTATATGCACCAAAAGTTTAAGTTTGTTCTGGACATTGGTTGATATGCGCTCAAATAAGACCTTTTTAATGTCGGCTGCTAGAATTTTTGCACCCTGTATTCGATGAGGTATATAATAATCTACATTTCATGTGAGTTTCAGCACATTTAAAGCAAATGGGAAATCAGCAACGAATGTATTAACCCCCATCCCCTTCTATATACTCTAGACGTTATATGCACCAAAAGTTTAAGTTTGTTCTGGACATTGGTTGATATGCGCTCAAATAAGACCTTTTTATTGTCGGCTGCTAGAATTTTGCACCCTGTATTCGATGAGGTATATAATAATCTACATTTCATGTGATTTTCAGCAAAATTAAGGCAAATGGGAAATAGCGGCGACTGTATTAAAGCCCGAAACCCCCTCACCGATATACTCTACATGTTATGCGCTATACGTTTAGGTTTGTTCTGCCACATTGATTGATATGCGCTCAAATAAGACCTTTTTAATGTCGGTTTCTAGCATTTTTGCACCCCGTATTCGATGAGGTATATAATAATCTACATTTCATGTGAGTTTCAGCACATTTAAAGCAAATGGGAAATCAGCAACGAATGTATTAACCCCAATCCCCTCTATATACTCTGGACGTTATATGCACCAAAGTTTAAGTTTGTTCTGGACATTGGTTGATATGCGCTCAAATAAGACCTTTTTAATGTCGGCTGCTAGAATTTTTGCACCCTGTATTCGATGAGGTATATAATAATCTACATTTCATGTGAGTTTCAGCACATTTAAAGCAAATGGGAAATCAGCAACGATTGTATTAACCCCCACCCCCTTCTATATACTCTAGACGTTATATGCACCAAACGTTTAGGTTTGTTCTGGACATTGGTTGATATGCGCTCAAATAAGACCTTTTTATTGTCAGCTGCTAGAATTTTTGCACCCTGTATTGATGAGGTATATAATAATCTACATTTCATGTGATTTTCAGCAAATTAAGGCAAATGGGAAATAGCGGCGACTGTATTAAAGCCCGAAACCCCCTCACCGATATACTCTACATGTTATGCGCTATACGTTTAGGTTTGTTCTGACACATTGATTGATATGCGCTCAAATAAGACCTTTTAATGTCGGTTTCTAGCATTTTTGCACCCCGTATTCGATGAGGTATAATAATCTACATTTCATGTGAGTTTCAGCACATTTAAAGCAAATGGGAAATCAGCAACGAATGTATTAACCCCCATCCCCTCTATATACTCTGGACGTTATATGCACCAAAAGTTTAAGTTTGTTCTGGACATTGGTTGATATGCGCTCAAATAAGACCTTTTTAATGTCGGCTGCTAGAATTTTTGCACCCTGTATTCGATGAGGTATATAATAATCTACATTTCATGTGATTTTCAGCAAAATTAAGGCAAATGGGAAATAGCAACGACTGTATTAAAGCCCGAAACCCCCTCACCGATATACTCTACATGTTATGCGCTATACGTTTAGGTTTGTTCTGGACATTGATTGATATGCGCTCAAATAAGACCTTTTTAATGTCAGTTTCTAGCATTTTTGCACCCCGTATTCGATGAGGTATATAATAATCTACATTTCATGTGAGTTTCAGCACATTTAAAGCAAATGGGAAATCAGCAACGAATGTATTAACCCCAACCCCCTTCTATATACTCTAGACGTTATATGCACCAAAAGTTTAAGTTTGTTCTGGACATTGGTTGATATGCGCTCAAATAAGACCTTTTTAATGTCGGCTGCTAGAATTTTTGCACCCTGTATTCGATGAGGTATATAATAATCTACATTTCATGTGAGTTTCAGCACATTTAAAGCAAATGGGAAATCAGCAACGATTGTATTAACCCCCACCCCCTTCTATATACTCTAGACGTTATATGCACCAAACGTTTAGGTTTGTTCTGGACATTGGTTGATATGCGCTCAAATAAGACCTTTTTATTGTCAGCTGCTAGAATTTTTGCACCCTGTATTGGATGAGGTATATAATAATCTACATTTCATGTGATTTTCAGCAAATTAAGGCAAATGGGAAATAGCGGCGACTGTATTAAAGCCCGAAACCCCCTCACCGATATACTCTACATGTTATGCGCTATACGTTTAGGTTTGTTCTGACACATTGATTGATATGCGCTCAAATAAGACCTTTTAATGTCGGTTTCTAGCATTTTTGCACCCCGTATTCGATGAGGTATAATAATCTACATTTCATGTGAGTTTCAGCACATTTAAAGCAAATGGGAAATCAGCAACGAATGTATTAACCCCCATCCCCTTCTATATACTCTAGACGTTATATGCACCAAAAGTTTAAGTTTGTTCTGGACATTGGTTGATATGCGCTCAAATAAGACCTTTTTAATGTCGGCTGCTAGAATTTTTGCACCCTGTATTCGATGAGGTATATAATAATCTACATTTCATGTGATTTTCAGCAAAATTAAGGCAAATGGGAAATAGCAACGACTGTATTAAAGCCCGAAACCCCCTCACCGATATACTCTACATGTTATGCGCTATACGTTTAGGTTTGTTCTGCCACATTGATTGATATGCGCTCAAATAAGACCTTTTTAATGTCGGTTTCTAGCATTTTTGCACCCCGTATTCGATGAGGTATATAATAATCTACATTTCATGTGAGTTTCAGCACATTTAAAGCAAATGGGAAATCAGCAACGAATGTATTAACCCAACCCCCTTCTATATACTCTAGACGTTATATGCACCAAAAGTTTAAGTTTGTTCTGGACATTGGTTGATATGCGCTCAAATAAGACCTTTTTAATGTCGGCTGCTAGAATTTTTGCACCCTGTATTCGATGAGGTATATAATAATCTACATTTCATGTGAGTTTCAGCACATTTAAAGCAAATGGGAAATCAGCAACGATTGTATTAACCCCCACCCCCTTCTATATACTCTAGACGTTATATGCACCAAACGTTTAGGTTTGTTCTGGACATTGGTTGATATGCGCTCAAATAAGACCTTTTTATTGTCAGCTGCTAGAATTTTTGCACCCTGTATTGGATGAGGTATATAATAATCTACATTTCATGTGATTTTCAGCAAATTAAGGCAAATGGGAAATAGCGGCGACTGTATTAAAGCCCGAAACCCCCTCACCGATATACTCTACATGTTATGCGCTATACGTTTAGGTTTGTTCTGCCACATTGATTGATATGCGCTCAAATAAGACCTTTTAATGTCGGTTTCTAGCATTTTTGCACCCCGTATTCGATGAGGTATAATAATCTACATTTCATGTGAGTTTCAGCACATTTAAAGCAAATGGGAAATCAGCAACGAATGTATTAACCCCCATCCCCTCTATATACTCTGGACGTTATATGCACCAAAAGTTTAAGTTTGTTCTGGACATTGGTTGATATGCGCTCAAATAAGACCTTTTTAATGTCGGCTGCTAGAATTTTTGCACCCTGTATTCGATGAGGTATATAATAATCTACATTTCATGTGATTTTCAGCAAAATTAAGGCAAATGGGAAATAGCAACGACTGTATTAAAGCCCGAAACCCCCTCACCGATATACTCTACATGTTATGCGCTATACGTTTAGGTTTGTTCTGCCACATTGATTGATATGCGCTCAAATAAGACCTTTTTAATGTCGGTTTCTAGCATTTTTGCACCCCGTATTCGATGAGGTATATAATAATCTACATTTCATGTGAGTTTCAGCACATTTAAAGCAAATGGGAAATCAGCAACGAATGTATTAACCCCAACCCCCTTCTATATACTCTAGACGTTATATGCACCAAAAGTTTAAGTTTGTTCTGGACATTGGTTGATATGCGCTCAAATAAGACCTTTTTAATGTCGGCTGCTAGAATTTTTGCACCCTGTATTCGATGAGGTATATAATAATCTACATTTCATGTGAGTTTCAGCACATTTAAAGCAAATGGGAAATCAGCAACGATTGTATTAACCCCCACCCCCTTCTATATACTCTAGACGTTATATGCACCAAACGTTTAGGTTTGTTCTGGACATTGGTTGATATGCGCTCAAATAAGACCTTTTTATTGTCAGCTGCTAGAATTTTTGCACCCTGTATTGGATGAGGTATATAATAATCTACATTTCATGTGATTTTCAGCAAATTAAGGCAAATGGGAAATAGCGGCGACTGTATTAAAGCCCGAAACCCCCTCACCGATATACTCTACATGTTATGCGCTATACGTTTAGGTTTGTTCTGCCACATTGATTGATATGCGCTCAAATAAGACCTTTTTAATGTCGGTTTCTAGCATTTTTGCACCCCGTATTCGATGAGGTATATAATAATCTACATTTCATGTGAGTTTCAGCACATTTAAAGCAAATGGGAAATCAGCAACGAATGTATTAACCCCCATCCCCTCTATATACTCTGGACGTTATATGCACCAAAAGTTTAAGTTTGTTCTGGACATTGGTTGATATGCGCTCAAATAAGACCTTTTTAATGTCGGCTGCTAGAATTTTTGCACCCTGTATTCGATGAGGTATATAATAATCTACATTTCATGTGATTTTCAGCAAAATTAAGGCAAATGGGAAATAGCAGCGACTGTATTAAAGCCCGAAACCCCCTCACCGATATACTCTACATGTTATGCGCTATACGTTTAGGTTTGTTCTGCCACATTGATTGATATGCGCTCAAATAAGACCTTTTTAATGTCGGTTTCTAGCATTTTTGCACCCCGTATTCGATGAGGTATATAATAATCTACATTTCATGTGAGTTTCAGCACATTTAAAGCAAATGGGAAATCAGCAACGAATGTATTAACCCCAACCCCCTTCTATATACTCTAGACGTTATATGCACCAAAAGTTTAAGTTTGTTCTGGACATTGGTTGATATGCGCTCAAATAAGACCTTTTTAATGTCGGCTGCTAGAATTTTTGCACCCTGTATTCGATGAGGTATATAATAATCTACATTTCATGTGAGTTTCAGCACATTTAAAGCAAATGGGAAATCAGCAACGAATGTATTAACCCCAACCCCCTTCTATATACTCTAGACGTTATATGCACCAAACGTTTAGGTTTGTTCTGGACATTGGTTGATATGCGCTCAAATAAGACCTTTTTAATGTCGGCTGCTAGAATTTTTGCACCCTGTATTCGATGAGGTATATAATAATCTACATTTCATGTGAGTTTCAGCACATTTAAAGCAAATGGGAAATCAGCAACGAATGTATTAACCCCAACCCCCTTCTATATACTCTAGACGTTATATGCACCAAAAGTTTAAGTTTGTTCTGGACATTGGTTGATATGCGCTCAAATAAGACCTTTTTAATGTCGGCTGCTAGAATTTTTGCACCCTGTATTCGATGAGGTATATAATAATCTACATTTCATGTGAGTTTCAGCACATTTAAAGCAAATGGGAAATCAGCAACGAATGTATTAACCCCCATCCCCTTCTATATACTCTGGACGTTATATGCACCAAAAGTTTAAGTTTGTTCTGGACATTGGTTGATATGCGCTCAAATAAGACCTTTTTAATGTCGGCTGCTAGAATTTTTGCACCCTGTATTCGATGAGGTATATAATAATCTACATTTCATGTGAGTTTCAGCACATTTAAAGCAAATGGGAAATCAGCAACGATTGTATTAACCCCCACCCCCTTCTATATACTCTAGACGTTATATGCACCAAACGTTTAGGTTTGTTCTGGACATTGGTTGATATGCGCTCAAATAAGACCTTTTTATTGTCGGCTGCTAGAATTTTTGCACCCTGTATTCGATGAGGTATATAATAATCTACATTTCATGTGATTTTCAGCAAAATTAAGGCAAATGGGAAATAGCGGCGACTGTATTAAAGCCCGAAACCCCCTCACCGATATACTCTACATGTTATGCGCTATACGTTTAGGTTTGTTCTGCCACATTGATTGATATGCGCTCAAATAAGACCTTTTTAATGTCGGTTTCTAGCATTTTTGCACCCCGTATTCGATGAGGTATATAATAATCTACATTTCATGTGAGTTTCAGCACATTTAAAGCAAATGGGAAATCAGCAACGAATGTATTAACCCAAATCCCCTCTATATACTCTGGACGTTATATGCACCAAAAGTTTAAGTTTGTTCTGGACATTGGTTGATATGCGCTCAAATAAGACCTTTTTAATGTCGGCTGCTAGAATTTTTGCACCCTGTATTCGATGAGGTATATAATAATCTACATTTCATGTGAGTTTCAGCACATTTAAAGCAAATGGGAAATCAGCAACGATTGTATTAACCCCCACCCCCTTCTATATACTCTAGACGTTATATGCACCAAACGTTTAGGTTTGTTCTGGACATTGGTTGATATGCGCTCAAATAAGACCTTTTTATTGTCAGCTGCTAGAATTTTTGCACCCTGTATTCGATGAGGTATATAATAATCTACATTTCATGTGAGTTTCAGCACATTTAAAGCAAATGGGAAATCAGCAACGAATGTATTAAAGCCCAAACCCCCTCACCGATATACTCTACATGTTATGCGCTAAACGTTTAGGTTTGTTCTGGACATTGATTGATATGCGCTCAAATAAGACCTTTTTAATGTCGGCTGCTAGAATTTTTGCACCCCGTATTCGATGAGGTATATAATAATCTACATTTCATGTGATTTTCAGCAAAATTAAGGCAAATGGGAAATAGCAACGACTGTATTAAAGCCCAAACCCCTCACCGATATACTCTACATGTTATGCGCTATACGTTTAGGTTTGTTCTGGACATTGGTTGATATGCGCTCAAATAAGACCTTTTTAATGTCGGTTTCTAGAATTTTTGCACCCCGTATTCGATGAGGTATATAATAATCTACATTTCATGTGAGTTTCAGCACATTTAAAGCAAATGGGAAATCAGCAACGAATGTATTAACCCCAACCCCCTTCTATATACTCTAGACGTTATATGCACCAAAAGTTTAAGTTTGTTCTGGACATTGGTTGATATGCGCTCAAATAAGACCTTTTTAATGTCGGCTGCTAGAATTTTTGCACCCTGTATTCGATGAGGTATATAATAATCTACATTTCATGTGAGTTTCAGCACATTTAAAGCAAATGGGAAATCAGCAACGAATGTATTAACCCCACCCCCTTCTATATACTCTAGACGTTATATGCACCAAACGTTTAAGTTTGTTCTGGACATTGGTTGATATGCGCTCAAATAAGACCTTTTTAATGTCGGCTGCTAGAATTTTTGCACCCTGTATTCGATGAGGTATATAATAATCTACATTTCATGTGAGTTTCAGCACATTTAAAGCAAATGGGAAATCAGCAACGAATGTATTAACCCCAACCCCCTTCTATATACTCTAGACGTTATATGCACCAAAGTTTAAGTTTGTTCTGGACATTGGTTGATATGCGCTCAAATAAGACCTTTTTAATGTCGGCTGCTAGAATTTTTGCACCCTGTATTCGATGAGGTATATAATAATCTACATTTCATGTGAGTTTCAGCACATTTAAAGCAAATGGGAAATCAGCAACGAATGTATTAACCCCCATCCCCTTCTATATACTCTAGACGTTATATGCACCAAAAGTTTAAGTTTGTTCTGGACATTGGTTGATATGCGCTCAAATAAGACCTTTTTAATGTCGGCTGCTAGAATTTTTGCACCCTGTATTCGATGAGGTATATAATAATCTACATTTCATGTGAGTTTCAGCACATTTAAAGCAAATGGGAAATCAGCAACGATTGTATTAACCCCCACCCCCTTCTATATACTCTAGACGTTATATGCACCAAACGTTTAGGTTTGTTCTGGACATTGGTTGATATGCGCTCAAATAAGACCTTTTTATTGTCAGCTGCTAGAATTTTTGCACCCTGTATTCGATGAGGTATATAATAATCTACATTTCATGTGATTTTCAGCAAAATTAAGGCAAATGGGAAATAGCGGCGACTGTATTAAAGCCCGAAACCCCCTCACCGATATACTCTACATGTTATGCGCTATACGTTTAGGTTTGTTCTGCCACATTGATTGATATGCGCTCAAATAAGACCTTTTTAATGTCGGTTTCTAGCATTTTTGCACCCCGTATTCGATGAGGTATATAATAATCTACATTTCATGTGAGTTTCAGCACATTTAAAGCAAATGGGAAATCAGCAACGAATGTATTAACCCAAACCCCTCTATATACTCTGGACGTTATATGCACCAAAAGTTTAAGTTTGTTCTGGACATTGGTTGATATGCGCTCAAATAAGACCTTTTTAATGTCGGCTGCTAGAATTTTTGCACCCTGTATTCGATGAGGTATATAATAATCTACATTTCATGTGAGTTTCAGCACATTTAAAGCAAATGGGAAATCAGCAACGATTGTATTAACCCCCACCCCCTTCTATATACTCTAGACGTTATATGCACCAAACGTTTAGGTTTGTTCTGGACATTGGTTGATATGCGCTCAAATAAGACCTTTTTATTGTCAGCTGCTAGAATTTTTGCACCCTGTATTGGATGAGGTATATAATAATCTACATTTCATGTGATTTTCAGCAAATTAAGGCAAATGGGAAATAGCGGCGACTGTATTAAAGCCCGAAACCCCCTCACCGATATACTCTACATGTTATGCGCTATACGTTTAGGTTTGTTCTGCCACATTGATTGATATGCGCTCAAATAAGACCTTTTTAATGTCGGTTTCTAGCATTTTTGCACCCCGTATTCGATGAGGTATATAATAATCTACATTTCATGTGAGTTTCAGCACATTTAAAGCAAATGGGAAATCAGCAACGAATGTATTAACCCCCATCCCCTCTATATACTCTGGACGTTATATGCACCAAAAGTTTAAGTTTGTTCTGGACATTGGTTGATATGCGCTCAAATAAGACCTTTTTAATGTCGGCTGCTAGAATTTTTGCACCCTGTATTCGATGAGGTATATAATAATCTACATTTCATGTGATTTTCAGCAAAATTAAGGCAAATGGGAAATAGCAGCGACTGTATTAAAGCCCGAAACCCCCTCACCGATATACTCTACATGTTATGCGCTATACGTTTAGGTTTGTTCTGCCACATTGATTGATATGCGCTCAAATAAGACCTTTTTAATGTCGGTTTCTAGCATTTTTGCACCCCGTATTCGATGAGGTATATAATAATCTACATTTCATGTGAGTTTCAGCACATTTAAAGCAAATGGGAAATCAGCAACGAATGTATTAACCCCAAACCCTTCTATATACTCTGGACGTTATATGCACCAAAAGTTTAAGTTTGTTCTGGACATTGGTTGATATGCGCTCAAATAAGACCTTTTTAATGTCGGCTGCTAGAATTTTTGCACCCTGTATTCGATGAGGTATATAATAATCTACATTTCATGTGAGTTTCAGCACATTTAAAGCAAATGGGAAATCAGCAACGATTGTATTAACCCCCACCCCCTTCTATATACTCTAGACGTTATATGCACCAAACGTTTAGGTTTGTTCTGGACATTGGTTGATATGCGCTCAAATAAGACCTTTTTATTGTCAGCTGCTAGAATTTTTGCACCCTGTATTGGATGAGGTATATAATAATCTACATTTCATGTGATTTTCAGCAAAATTAAGGCAAATGGGAAATAGCGGCGACTGTATTAAAGCCCAAAACCCCCTCACCGATATACTCTACATGTTATGCGCTATACGTTTAGGTTTGTTCTGCCACATTGATTGATATGCGCTCAAATAAGACCTTTTTAATGTCGGTTTCTAGCATTTTTGCACCCCGTATTCGATGAGGTATATAATAATCTACATTTCATGTGAGTTTCAGCACATTTAAAGCAAATGGGAAATCAGCAACGAATGTATTAACCCCAACCCCCTTCTATATACTCTAGACGTTATATGCACCAAAAGTTTAAGTTTGTTCTGGACATTGGTTGATATGCGCTCAAATAAGACCTTTTTAATGTCGGCTGCTAGAATTTTTGCACCCTGTATTCGATGAGGTATATAATAATCTACATTTCATGTGAGTTTCAGCACATTTAAAGCAAATGGGAAATCAGCAACGAATGTATTAACCCCAACCCCCTTCTATATACTCTAGACGTTATATGCACCAAAAGTTTAAGTTTGTTCTGGACATTGGTTGATATGCGCTCAAATAAGACCTTTTTAATGTCGGCTGCTAGAATTTTTGCACCCTGTATTCGATGAGGTATATAATAATCTACATTTCATGTGAGTTTCAGCACATTTAAAGCAAATGGGAAATCAGCAACGAATGTATTAACCCCAACCCCCTTCTATATACTCTAGACGTTATATGCACCAAAAGTTTAAGTTTGTTCTGGACATTGGTTGATATGCGCTCAAATAAGACCTTTTTAATGTCGGCTGCTAGAATTTTTGCACCCTGTATTCGATGAGGTATATAATAATCTACATTTCATGTGAGTTTCAGCACATTTAAAGCAAATGGGAAATCAGCAACGAATGTATTAACCCCCATCCCCTTCTATATACTCTGGACGTTATATGCACCAAAAGTTTAAGTTTGTTCTGGACATTGGTTGATATGCGCTCAAATAAGACCTTTTTAATGTCGGCTGCTAGAATTTTTGCACCCTGTATTCGATGAGGTATATAATAATCTACATTTCATGTGAGTTTCAGCACATTTAAAGCAAATGGGAAATCAGCAACGATTGTATTAACCCCCACCCCCTTCTATATACTCTAGACGTTATATGCACCAAACGTTTAGGTTTGTTCTGGACATTGGTTGATATGCGCTCAAATAAGACCTTTTTATTGTCAGCTGCTAGAATTTTTGCACCCTGTATTGGATGAGGTATATAATAATCTACATTTCATGTGATTTTCAGCAAAATTAAGGCAAATGGGAAATAGCGGCGACTGTATTAAAGCCCAAACCCCCTCACCGATATACTCTACATGTTATGCGCTATACGTTTAGGTTTGTTCTGCCACATTGATTGATATGCGCTCAAATAAGACCTTTTTAATGTCGGTTTCTAGCATTTTTGCACCCCGTATTCGATGAGGTATATAATAATCTACATTTCATGTGAGTTTCAGCACATTTAAAGCAAATGGGAAATCAGCAACGAATGTATTAACCCCAACCCCCTTCTATATACTCTAGACGTTATATGCACCAAAAGTTTAAGTTTGTTCTGGACATTGGTTGATATGCGCTCAAATAAGACCTTTTTAATGTCGGCTGCTAGAATTTTTGCACCCTGTATTCGATGAGGTATATAATAATCTACATTTCATGTGAGTTTCAGCACATTTAAAGCAAATGGGAAATCAGCAACGAATGTATTAACCCCACCCCCTTCTATATACTCTAGACGTTATATGCACCAAAAGTTTAAGTTTGTTCTGGACATTGGTTGATATGCGCTCAAATAAGACCTTTTTAATGTCGGCTGCTAGAATTTTTGCACCCTGTATTCGATGAGGTATATAATAATCTACATTTCATGTGAGTTTCAGCACATTTAAAGCAAATGGGAAATCAGCAACGAATGTATTAACCCCCATCCCCTTCTATATACTCTGGACGTTATATGCACCAAAAGTTTAAGTTTGTTCTGGACATTGGTTGATATGCGCTCAAATAAGACCTTTTTAATGTCGGCTGCTAGAATTTTTGCACCCTGTATTCGATGAGGTATATAATAATCTACATTTCATGTGAGTTTCAGCACATTTAAAGCAAATGGGAAATCAGCAACGATTGTATTAACCCCCACCCCCTTCTATATACTCTAGACGTTATATGCACCAAACGTTTAGGTTTGTTCTGGACATTGGTTGATATGCGCTCAAATAAGACCTTTTTATTGTCGGCTGCTAGAATTTTTGCACCCTGTATTCGATGAGGTATATAATAATCTACATTTCATGTGATTTTCAGCAAAATTAAGGCAAATGGGAAATAGCGGCGACTGTATTAAAGCCCGAAACCCCCTCACCGATATACTCTACATGTTATGCGCTATACGTTTAGGTTTGTTCTGCCACATTGATTGATATGCGCTCAAATAAGACCTTTTAATGTCGGTTTCTAGCATTTTTGCACCCCGTATTCGATGAGGTATATAATAATCTACATTTCATGTGAGTTTCAGCACATTTAAAGCAAATGGGAAATCAGCAACGAATGTATTAACCCAAACCCCTCTATATACTCTGGACGTTATATGCACCAAAAGTTTAAGTTTGTTCTGGACATTGGTTGATATGCGCTCAAATAAGACCTTTTTAATGTCGGCTGCTAGAATTTTTGCACCCTGTATTCGATGAGGTATATAATAATCTACATTTCATGTGAGTTTCAGCACATTTAAAGCAAATGGGAAATCAGCAACGATTGTATTAACCCCCACCCCCTTCTATATACTCTAGACGTTATATGCACCAAACGTTTAGGTTTGTTCTGGACATTGGTTGATATGCGCTCAAATAAGACCTTTTTATTGTCAGCTGCTAGAATTTTTGCACCCTGTATTCGATGAGGTATATAATAATCTACATTTCATGTGATTTTCAGCAAAATTAAGGCAAATGGGAAATAGCGGCGACTGTATTAAAGCCCGAAACCCCCTCACCGATATACTCTACATGTTATGCGCTATACGTTTAGGTTTGTTCTGCCACATTGATTGATATGCGCTCAAATAAGACCTTTTTAATGTCGGTTTCTAGCATTTTTGCACCCCGTATTCGATGAGGTATATAATAATCTACATTTCATGTGAGTTTCAGCACATTTAAAGCAAATGGGAAATCAGCAACGAATGTATTAACCCCAAACCCTTCTATATACTCTGGACGTTATATGCACCAAAAGTTTAAGTTTGTTCTGGACATTGGTTGATATGCGCTCAAATAAGACCTTTTTAATGTCGGCTGCTAGAATTTTTGCACCCTGTATTCGATGAGGTATATAATAATCTACATTTCATGTGAGTTTCAGCACATTTAAAGCAAATGGGAAATCAGCAACGATTGTATTAACCCCCACCCCCTTCTATATACTCTAGACGTTATATGCACCAAACGTTTAGGTTTGTTCTGGACATTGGTTGATATGCGCTCAAATAAGACCTTTTTATTGTCAGCTGCTAGAATTTTTGCACCCTGTATTGGATGAGGTATATAATAATCTACATTTCATGTGATTTTCAGCAAAATTAAGGCAAATGGGAAATAGCGGCGACTGTATTAAAGCCCAAAACCCCCTCACCGATATACTCTACATGTTATGCGCTATACGTTTAGGTTTGTTCTGCCACATTGATTGATATGCGCTCAAATAAGACCTTTTTAATGTCGGTTTCTAGCATTTTTGCACCCCGTATTCGATGAGGTATATAATAATCTACATTTCATGTGAGTTTCAGCACATTTAAAGCAAATGGGAAATCAGCAACGAATGTATTAACCCCAACCCCCTTCTATATACTCTAGACGTTATATGCACCAAAAGTTTAAGTTTGTTCTGGACATTGGTTGATATGCGCTCAAATAAGACCTTTTTAATGTCGGCTGCTAGAATTTTTGCACCCTGTATTCGATGAGGTATATAATAATCTACATTTCATGTGAGTTTCAGCACATTTAAAGCAAATGGGAAATCAGCAACGAATGTATTAACCCCAACCCCCTTCTATATACTCTAGACGTTATATGCACCAAAAGTTTAAGTTTGTTCTGGACATTGGTTGATATGCGCTCAAATAAGACCTTTTTAATGTCGGCTGCTAGAATTTTTGCACCCTGTATTCGATGAGGTATATAATAATCTACATTTCATGTGAGTTTCAGCACATTTAAAGCAAATGGGAAATCAGCAACGAATGTATTAACCCCCATCCCCTCTATATACTCTAGACGTTATATGCACCAAAAGTTTAAGTTTGTTCTGGACATTGGTTGATATGCGCTCAAATAAGACCTTTTTAATGTCGGCTGCTAGAATTTTTGCACCCTGTATTCGATGAGGTATATAATAATCTACATTTCATGTGAGTTTCAGCACATTTAAAGCAAATGGGAAATCAGCAACGAATGTATTAACCCCCACCCCCTTCTATATACTCTAGACGTTATATGCACCAAACGTTTAGGTTTGTTCTGGACATTGGTTGATATGCGCTCAAATAAGACCTTTTTAATGTCGGCTGCTAGAATTTTTGCACCCTGTATTCGATGAGGTATATAATAATCTACATTTCATGTGAGTTTCAGCACATTTAAAGCAAATGGGAAATCAGCAACGAATGTATTAACCCCCACCCCCTTCTATATACTCTAGACGTTATATGCACCAAAAGTTTAAGTTTGTTCTGGACATTGGTTGATATGCGCTCAAATAAGACCTTTTTAATGTCGGCTGCTAGAATTTTTGCACCCTGTATTCGATGAGGTATATAATAATCTACATTTCATGTGAGTTTCAGCACATTTAAAGCAAATGGGAAATCAGCAACGATTGTATTAAACCCCACCCCCTTCTATATACTCTAGACGTTATATGCACCAAACGTTTAGGTTTGTTCTGGACATTGGTTGATATGCGCTCAAATAAGACCTTTTTATTGTCAGCTGCTAGAATTTTTGCACCCTGTATTGGATGAGGTATATAATAATCTACATTTCATGTGATTTTCAGCAAAATTAAGGCAAATGGGAAATAGCGGCGACTGTATTAAAGCCCGAAACCCCCTCACCGATATACTCTACGTGTTATGCGCTATACGTTTAGGTTTGTTCTGCCACATTGATTGATATGCGCTCAAATAAGACCTTTTTAATGTCGGTTCTAGAATTTTTGCACCCCGTATTCGATGAGGTATATAATAATCTACATTTCATGTGAGTTTCAGCACATTTAAAGCAAATGGGAAATCAGCAACGAATGTATTAACCCCCACCCCCTTCTATATACTCTAGACGTTATATGCACCAAACGTTTAGGTTTGTTCTGGACATTGGTTGATATGCGCTCAAATAAGACCTTTTTAATGTCGGCTGCTAGAATTTTTGCACCCTGTATTCGATGAGGTATATAATAATCTACATTTCATGTGAGTTTCAGCACATTTAAAGCAAATGGGAAATCAGCAACGAATGTATTAACCCCCACCCCCTTCTATATACTCTAGACGTTATATGCACCAAAAGTTTAAGTTTGTTCTGGACATTGGTTGATATGCGCTCAAATAAGACCTTTTTAATGTCGGCTGCTAGAATTTTTGCACCCTGTATTCGATGAGGTATATAATAATCTACATTTCATGTGAGTTTCAGCACATTTAAAGCAAATGGGAAATCAGCAACGAATGTATTAACCCCATCCCCTTCTATATACTCTGGACGTTATATGCACCAAAAGTTTAAGTTTGTTCTGGACATTGGTTGATATGCGCTCAAATAAGACCTTTTTAATGTCGGCTGCTAGAATTTTTGCACCCTGTATTCGATGAGGTATATAATAATCTACATTTCATGTGAGTTTCAGCACATTTAAAGCAAATGGGAAATCAGCAACGAATGTATTAACCCCAAACCCTTCTATATACTCTGGACGTTATATGCACCAAAAGTTTAAGTTTGTTCTGGACATTGGTTGATATGCGCTCAAATAAGACCTTTTTAATGTCGGCTGCTAGAATTTTTGCACCCTGTATTCGATGAGGTATATAATAATCTACATTTCATGTGAGTTTCAGCACATTTAAAGCAAATGGGAAATCAGCAACGATTGTATTAACCCCACCCCCTTCTATATACTCTAGACGTTATATGCACCAAACGTTTAGGTTTGTTCTGGACATTGGTTGATATGCGCTCAAATAAGACCTTTTTAATGTCAGCTGCTAGAATTTTTGCACCCTGTATTCGATGAGGTATATAATAATCTACATTTCATGTGATTTTCAGCAAAATTAAGGCAAATGGGAAATAGCGGCGACTGTATTAAAGCCCAAACCCCCTCACCGATATACTCTACATGTTATGCGCTATACGTTTAGGTTTGTTCTGCCACATTGATTGATATGCGCTCAAATAAGACCTTTTTAATGTCGGTTTCTAGAATTTTTGCACCCCGTATTCGATGAGGTATATAATAATCTACATTTCATGTGAGTTTCAGCACATTTAAAGCAAATGGGAAATCAGCAACGAATGTATTAACCCCAACCCCCTTCTATATACTCTAGACGTTATATGCACCAAAAGTTTAAGTTTGTTCTGGACATTGGTTGATATGCGCTCAAATAAGACCTTTTTAATGTCGGCTGCTAGAATTTTTGCACCCTGTATTCGATGAGGTATATAATAATCTACATTTCATGTGAGTTTCAGCACATTTAAAGCAAATGGGAAATCAGCAACGAATGTATTAACCCCAACCCCCTTCTATATACTCTAGACGTTATATGCACCAAAAGTTTAAGTTTGTTCTGGACATTGGTTGATATGCGCTCAAATAAGACCTTTTTAATGTCGGCTGCTAGAATTTTTGCACCCTGTATTCGATGAGGTATATAATAATCTACATTTCATGTGAGTTTCAGCACATTTAAAGCAAATGGGAAATCAGCAACGAATGTATTAACCCCCATCCCCTTCTATATACTCTGGACGTTATATGCACCAAAAGTTTAAGTTTGTTCTGGACATTGGTTGATATGCGCTCAAATAAGACCTTTTTAATGTCGGCTGCTAGAATTTTTGCACCCTGTATTCGATGAGGTATATAATAATCTACATTTCATGTGAGTTTCAGCACATTTAAAGCAAATGGGAAATCAGCAACGAATGTATTAACCCCCACCCCCTTCTATATACTCTAGACGTTATATGCACCAAACGTTTAGGTTTGTTCTGGACATTGGTTGATATGCGCTCAAATAAGACCTTTTTAATGTCGGCTGCTAGAATTTTTGCACCCTGTATTCGATGAGGTATATAATAATCTACATTTCATGTGAGTTTCAGCACATTTAAAGCAAATGGGAAATCAGCAACGATTGTATTAACCCCCACCCCCTTCTATATACTCTAGACGTTATATGCACCAAACGTTTAGGTTTGTTCTGGACATTGGTTGATATGCGCTCAAATAAGACCTTTTTATTGTCAGCTGCTAGAATTTTTGCACCCTGTATTGGATGAGGTATATAATAATCTACATTTCATGTGATTTTCAGCAAAATTAAGGCAAATGGGAAATAGCGGCGACTGTATTAAAGCCCGAAACCCCCTCACCGATATACTCTACATGTTATGCGCTATACGTTTAGGTTTGTTCTGCCACATTGATTGATATGCGCTCAAATAAGACCTTTTAATGTCGGTTTCTAGCATTTTTGCACCCCGTATTCGATGAGGTATATAATAATCTACATTTCATGTGAGTTTCAGCACATTTAAAGCAAATGGGAAATCAGCAACGAATGTATTAACCCCCATCCCCTCTATATACTCTGGACGTTATATGCACCAAAAGTTTAAGTTTGTTCTGGACATTGGTTGATATGCGCTCAAATAAGACCTTTTTAATGTCGGCTGCTAGAATTTTTGCACCCTGTATTCGATGAGGTATATAATAATCTACATTTCATGTGATTTTCAGCAAAATTAAGGCAAATGGGAAATAGCGGCGACTGTATTAAAGCCCGAAACCCCTTCGATATACTCTACATGTTATGCGCTATACGTTTAGGTTTGTTCTGGACATTGGTTGATATGCGCTCAAATAAGACCTTTTTAATGTCGGTTGCTAGAATTTTTGCACCCCGTATTCGATGAGGTATATAATAATCTACATTTCATGTGAGTTTCAGCACATTTAAAGCAAATGGGAAATCAGCAACGAATGTATTAACCCAAATCCCCTTCTATATACTCTAGACGTTATATGCACCAAACGTTTAAGTTTGTTCTGGACATTGGTTGATATGCGCTCAAATAAGACCTTTTTATGTCGGCTGCTAGAATTTTTGCACCCGTATTCGATGAGGTATATAATAATCTACATTTCATGTGAGTTTCAGCACATTTAAAGCAAATGGGAAATCAGCAACGAATGTATTAACCCCAAACCCTTCTATATACTCTAGACGTTATATGCACCAAACGTTTAAGTTTGTTCTGGACATTGGTTGATATGCGCTCAAATAAGACCTTTTTAATGTCGGCTGCTAGAATTTTTGCACCCTGTATTCGATGAGGTATATAATAATCTACATTTCATGTGAGTTTCAGCACATTTAAAGCAAATGGGAAATCAGCAACGATTGTATTAACCCCACCCCCTTCTATATACTCTAGACGTTATATGCACCAAACGTTTAGGTTTGTTCTGGACATTGGTTGATATGCGCTCAAATAAGACCTTTTTATTGTCAGCTGCTAGAATTTTTGCACCCTGTATTGGATGAGGTATATAATAATCTACATTTCATGTGATTTTCAGCAAAATTAAGGCAAATGGGAAATAGCGGCGACTGTATTAAAGCCCGAAACCCCCTCACCGATATACTCTACATGTTATGCGCTATACGTTTAGGTTTGTTCTGCCACATTGATTGATATGCGCTCAAATAAGACCTTTTTAATGTCGGTTTCTAGCATTTTTGCACCCCGTATTCGATGAGGTATATAATAATCTACATTTCATGTGAGTTTCAGCACATTTAAAGCAAATGGGAAATCAGCAACGAATGTATTAACCCCAACCCCCTTCTATATACTCTAGACGTTATATGCACCAAAAGTTTAAGTTTGTTCTGGACATTGGTTGATATGCGCTCAAATAAGACCTTTTTAATGTCGGCTGCTAGAATTTTTGCACCCTGTATTCGATGAGGTATATAATAATCTACATTTCATGTGAGTTTCAGCACATTTAAAGCAAATGGGAAATCAGCAACGAATGTATTAACCCCAACCCCCTTCTATATACTCTAGACGTTATATGCACCAAAAGTTTAAGTTTGTTCTGGACATTGGTTGATATGCGCTCAAATAAGACCTTTTTAATGTCGGCTGCTAGAATTTTTGCACCCTGTATTCGATGAGGTATATAATAATCTACATTTCATGTGAGTTTCAGCACATTTAAAGCAAATGGGAAATCAGCAACGAATGTATTAACCCCAACCCCCTTCTATATACTCTAGACGTTATATGCACCAAAAGTTTAAGTTTGTTCTGGACATTGGTTGATATGCGCTCAAATAAGACCTTTTTAATGTCGGCTGCTAGAATTTTTGCACCCTGTATTCGATGAGGTATATAATAATCTACATTTCATGTGAGTTTCAGCACATTTAAAGCAAATGGGAAATAGCGGCGACTGTATTAAAGCCCGAAACCCCCTCACCGATATACTCTACATGTTATGCGCTATACGTTTAGGTTTGTTCTGCCACATTGATTGATATGCGCTCAAATAAGACCTTTTTAATGTCGGCTGCTAGAATTTTTGCACCCCGTATTCGATGAGGTATATAATAATCTACATTTCATGTGAGTTTCAGCACATTTAAAGCAAATGGGAAATCAGCAACGAATGTATTAACCCCCACCCCCTTCTATATACTCTAGACGTTATATGCACCAAACGTTTAGGTTTGTTCTGGACATTGGTTGATATGCGCTCAAATAAGACCTTTTTAATGTCGGCTGCTAGAATTTTTGCACCCTGTATTCGATGAGGTATATAATAATCTACATTTCATGTGAGTTTCAGCACATTTAAAGCAAATGGGAAATCAGCAACGATTGTATTAACCCCCACCCCCTTCTATATACTCTAGACGTTATATGCACCAAACGTTTAGGTTTGTTCTGGACATTGGTTGATATGCGCTCAAATAAGACCTTTTTATTGTCAGCTGCTAGAATTTTTGCACCCTGTATTGGATGAGGTATATAATAATCTACATTTCATGTGATTTTCAGCAAAATTAAGGCAAATGGGAAATAGCGGCGACTGTATTAAAGCCCGAAACCCCCTCACCGATATACTCTACGTGTTATGCGCTATACGTTTAGGTTTGTTCTGCCACATTGATTGATATGCGCTCAAATAAGACCTTTTTAATGTCGGTTTCTAGCATTTTTGCACCCCGTATTCGATGAGGTATATAATAATCTACATTTCATGTGAGTTTCAGCACATTTAAAGCAAATGGGAAATCAGCAACGAATGTATTAACCCCACCCCCTTCTATATACTCTAGACGTTATATGCACCAAACGTTTAGGTTTGTTCTGGACATTGGTTGATATGCGCTCAAATAAGACCTTTTTAATGTCGGCTGCTAGAATTTTTGCACCCTGTATTCGATGAGGTATATAATAATCTACATTTCATGTGAGTTTCAGCACATTTAAAGCAAATGGGAAATCAGCAACGAATGTATTAACCCCCACCCCCTTCTATATACTCTAGACGTTATATGCACCAAAGTTTAAGTTTGTTCTGGACATTGGTTGATATGCGCTCAAATAAGACCTTTTTAATGTCGGCTGCTAGAATTTTTGCACCCTGTATTCGATGAGGTATATAATAATCTACATTTCATGTGAGTTTCAGCACATTTAAAGCAAATGGGAAATCAGCAACGAATGTATTAACCCCCATCCCCTTCTATATACTCTGGACGTTATATGCACCAAAAGTTTAAGTTTGTTCTGGACATTGGTTGATATGCGCTCAAATAAGACCTTTTTAATGTCGGCTGCTAGAATTTTTGCACCCTGTATTCGATGAGGTATATAATAATCTACATTTCATGTGAGTTTCAGCACATTTAAAGCAAATGGGAAATCAGCAACGAATGTATTAACCCCCATCCCCTTCTATATACTCTAGACGTTATATGCACCAAACGTTTAGGTTTGTTCTGGACATTGGTTGATATGCGCTCAAATAAGACCTTTTTAATGTCGGCTGCTAGAATTTTTGCACCCTGTATTCGATGAGGTATATAATAATCTACATTTCATGTGAGTTTCAGCACATTTAAAGCAAATGGGAAATCAGCAACGAATGTATTAACCCCCACCCCCTTCTATATACTCTAGACGTTATATGCACCAAACGTTTAAGTTTGTTCTGGACATTGGTTGATATGCGCTCAAATAAGACCTTTTTAATGTCGGCTGCTAGAATTTTTGCACCCTGTATTCGATGAGGTATATAATAATCTACATTTCATGTGAGTTTCAGCACATTTAAAGCAAATGGGAAATCAGCAACGATTGTATTAACCCCCACCCCCTTCTATATACTCTAGACGTTATATGCACCAAACGTTTAGGTTTGTTCTGGACATTGGTTGATATGCGCTCAAATAAGACCTTTTTAATGTCGGCTGCTAGAATTTTTGCACCCTGTATTCGATGAGGTATATAATAATCTACATTTCATGTGAGTTTCAGCACATTTAAAGCAAATGGGAAATCAGCAACGATTGTATTAACCCCCACCCCTTCTATATACTCTAGACGTTATATGCACCAAAAGTTTAAGTTTGTTCTGGACATTGGTTGATATGCGCTCAAATAAGACCTTTTTAATGTCGGCTGCTAGAATTTTTGCACCCGTATTCGATGAGGTATATAATAATCTACATTTCATGTGAGTTTCAGCACATTTAAAGCAAATGGGAAATCAGCAACGAATGTATTAACCCCAACCCCCTTCTATATACTCTAGACGTTATATGCACCAAAAGTTTAAGTTTGTTCTGGACATTGGTTGATATGCGCTCAAATAAGACCTTTTTAATGTCGGCTGCTAGAATTTTTGCACCCTGTATTCGATGAGGTATATAATAATCTACATTTCATGTGAGTTTCAGCACATTTAAAGCAAATGGGAAATCAGCAACGAATGTATTAACCCCAACCCCCTTCTATATACTCTAGACGTTATATGCACCAAAAGTTTAAGTTTGTTCTGGACATTGGTTGATATGCGCTCAAATAAGACCTTTTTAATGTCGGCTGCTAGAATTTTTGCACCCTGTATTCGATGAGGTATATAATAATCTACATTTCATGTGAGTTTCAGCACATTTAAAGCAAATGGGAAATAGCGGCGACTGTATTAAGCCCGAAACCCCTCACCGATATACTCTACATGTTATGCGCTATACGTTTAGGTTTGTTCTGGACATTGGTTGATATGCGCTCAAATAAGACCTTTTTAATGTCGGCTGCTAGCATTTTTGCACCCCGTATTCGATGAGGTATATAATAATCTACATTTCATGTGAGTTTCAGCACATTTAAAGCAAATGGGAAATCAGCAACGAATGTATTAACCCCCACCCCCTTCTATATACTCTAGACGTTATATGCACCAAACGTTTAGGTTTGTTCTGGACATTGGTTGATATGCGCTCAAATAAGACCTTTTTAATGTCGGCTGCTAGAATTTTTGCACCCTGTATTCGATGAGGTATATAATAATCTACATTTCATGTGAGTTTCAGCACATTTAAAGCAAATGGGAAATCAGCAACGATTGTATTAACCCCCACCCCCTTCTATATACTCTAGACGTTATATGCACCAAACGTTTAGGTTTGTTCTGGACATTGGTTGATATGCGCTCAAATAAGACCTTTTTATTGTCAGCTGCTAGAATTTTTGCACCCTGTATTGGATGAGGTATATAATAATCTACATTTCATGTGATTTTCAGCAAAATTAAGGCAAATGGGAAATAGCGGCGACTGTATTAAAGCCCGAAACCCCCTCACCGATATACTCTACATGTTATGCGCTATACGTTTAGGTTTGTTCTGCCACATTGATTGATATGCGCTCAAATAAGACCTTTTTAATGTCGGTTTCTAGCATTTTTGCACCCCGTATTCGATGAGGTATATAATAATCTACATTTCATGTGAGTTTCAGCACATTTAAAGCAAATGGGAAATCAGCAACGAATGTATTAACCCCACCCCTTCTATATACTCTAGACGTTATATGCACCAAACGTTTAGGTTTGTTCTGGACATTGGTTGATATGCGCTCAAATAAGACCTTTTTAATGTCGGCTGCTAGAATTTTTGCACCCTGTATTCGATGAGGTATATAATAATCTACATTTCATGTGAGTTTCAGCACATTTAAAGCAAATGGGAAATCAGCAACGAATGTATTAACCCCCACCCCCTTCTATATACTCTAGACGTTATATGCACCAAACGTTTAAGTTTGTTCTGGACATTGGTTGATATGCGCTCAAATAAGACCTTTTTAATGTCGGCTGCTAGAATTTTTGCACCCTGTATTCGATGAGGTATATAATAATCTACATTTCATGTGAGTTTCAGCACATTTAAAGCAAATGGGAAATCAGCAACGAATGTATTAACCCCCATCCCCTTCTATATACTCTGGACGTTATATGCACCAAAAGTTTAAGTTTGTTCTGGACATTGGTTGATATGCGCTCAAATAAGACCTTTTTAATGTCGGCTGCTAGAATTTTTGCACCCTGTATTCGATGAGGTATATAATAATCTACATTTCATGTGAGTTTCAGCACATTTAAAGCAAATGGGAAATCAGCAACGAATGTATTAACCCCCATCCCCTTCTATATACTCTAGACGTTATATGCACCAAACGTTTAGGTTTGTTCTGGACATTGGTTGATATGCGCTCAAATAAGACCTTTTTAATGTCGGCTGCTAGAATTTTTGCACCCTGTATTCGATGAGGTATATAATAATCTACATTTCATGTGAGTTTCAGCACATTTAAAGCAAATGGGAAATCAGCAACGAATGTATTAACCCCCACCCCCTTCTATATACTCTAGACGTTATATGCACCAAAAGTTTAAGTTTGTTCTGGACATTGGTTGATATGCGCTCAAATAAGACCTTTTTAATGTCGGCTGCTAGAATTTTTGCACCCTGTATTCGATGAGGTATATAATAATCTACATTTCATGTGAGTTTCAGCACATTTAAAGCAAATGGGAAATCAGCAACGATTGTATTAACCCCCACCCCCTTCTATATACTCTAGACGTTATATGCACCAAACGTTTAGGTTTGTTCTGGACATTGGTTGATATGCGCTCAAATAAGACCTTTTTAATGTCGGCTGCTAGAATTTTTGCACCCTGTATTCGATGAGGTATATAATAATCTACATTTCATGTGAGTTTCAGCACATTTAAAGCAAATGGGAAATCAGCAACGATTGTATTAACCCCCACCCCCTTCTATATACTCTAGACGTTATATGCACCAAACGTTTAGGTTTGTTCTGGACATTGGTTGATATGCGCTCAAATAAGACCTTTTTATTGTCAGCTGCTAGAATTTTGCACCCTGTATTCGATGAGGTATATAATAATCTACATTTCATGTGATTTTCAGCAAAATTAAGGCAAATGGGAAATAGCGGCGACTGTATTAAAGCCCGAAACCCCCTCACCGATATACTCTACATGTTATGCGCTATACGTTTAGGTTTGTTCTGACATTGATTGATATGCGCTCAAATAAGACCTTTTAATGTCGGTTTCTAGCATTTTTGCACCCCGTATTCGATGAGGTATATAATAATCTACATTTCATGTGAGTTTCAGCACATTTAAAGCAAATGGGAAATCAGCAACGAATGTATTAACCCCCATCCCCTCTATATACTCTGGACGTTATATGCACCAAAAGTTTAAGTTTGTTCTGGACATTGGTTGATATGCGCTCAAATAAGACCTTTTTAATGTCGGCTGCTAGAATTTTTGCACCCTGTATTCGATGAGGTATATAATAATCTACATTTCATGTGATTTTCAGCAAAATTAAGGCAAATGGGAAATAGCAACGACTGTATTAAAGCCCGAAACCCCCTCACCGATATACTCTACATGTTATGCGCTATACGTTTAGGTTTGTTCTGCCACATTGATTGATATGCGCTCAAATAAGACCTTTTTAATGTCAGTTTCTAGAATTTTTGCACCCCGTATTCGATGAGGTATATAATAATCTACATTTCATGTGAGTTTCAGCACATTTAAAGCAAATGGGAAATCAGCAACGAATGTATTAACCCCAAACCCTTCTATATACTCTGGACGTTATATGCACCAAAAGTTTAAGTTTGTTCTGGACATTGGTTGATATGCGCTCAAATAAGACCTTTTTAATGTCGGCTGCTAGAATTTTTGCACCCTGTATTCGATGATGTATATAATAATCTACATTTCATGTGAGTTTCAGCACATTTAAAGCAAATGGGAAATCAGCAACGATTGTATTAACCCCCACCCCCTTCTATATACTCTAGACGTTATATGCACCAAACGTTTAGGTTTGTTCTGGACATTGGTTGATATGCGCTCAAATAAGACCTTTTTATTGTCAGCTGCTAGAATTTTTGCACCCTGTATTGGATGAGGTATATAATAATCTACATTTCATGTGATTTTCAGCAAAATTAAGGCAAATGGGAAATAGCGGCGACTGTATTAAAGCCCAAAACCCCTCACCGATATACTCTACATGTTATGCGCTATACGTTTAGGTTTGTTCTGCCACATTGATTGATATGCGCTCAAATAAGACCTTTTTAATGTCGGTTTCTAGCATTTTTGCACCCCGTATTCGATGAGGTATATAATAATCTACATTTCATGTGAGTTTCAGCACATTTAAAGCAAATGGGAAATCAGCAACGAATGTATTAACCCCAACCCCCTTCTATATACTCTAGACGTTATATGCACCAAAAGTTTAAGTTTGTTCTGGACATTGGTTGATATGCGCTCAAATAAGACCTTTTTAATGTCGGCTGCTAGAATTTTTGCACCCTGTATTCGATGAGGTATATAATAATCTACATTTCATGTGAGTTTCAGCACATTTAAAGCAAATGGGAAATCAGCAACGAATGTATTAAAGCCCGAAACCCCCTCACTATATACTCTACATGTTATGCGCTAAACGTTTAGGTTTGTTCTGCCACATTGGTTGATATGCGCTCAAATAAGACCTTTTTAATGTCGGTTTCTAGCATTTTTGCACCCGTATTCGATGAGGTATATAATAATCTACATTTCATGTGAGTTTCAGCACATTTAAAGCAAATGGGAAATCAGCAACGAATGTATTAACCCCCACCCCCTTCTATATACTCTAGACGTTATATGCACCAAACGTTTAGGTTTGTTCTGGACATTGGTTGATATGCGCTCAAATAAGACCTTTTTAATGTCGGCTGCTAGAATTTTTGCACCCTGTATTCGATGAGGTATATAATAATCTACATTTCATGTGAGTTTCAGCACATTTAAAGCAAATGGGAAATCAGCAACGATTGTATTAACCCCCACCCCCTTCTATATACTCTAGACGTTATATGCACCAAACGTTTAGGTTTGTTCTGGACATTGGTTGATATGCGCTCAAATAAGACCTTTTTATTGTCAGCTGCTAGAATTTTTGCACCCTGTATTGGATGAGGTATATAATAATCTACATTTCATGTGATTTTCAGCAAAATTAAGGCAAATGGGAAATAGCGGCGACTGTATTAAAGCCCGAAACCCCTTCGATATACTCTACATGTTATGCGCTATACGTTTAGGTTTGTTCTGCCACATTGATTGATATGCGCTCAAATAAGACCTTTTAATGTCGGTTTCTAGCATTTTTGCACCCCGTATTCGATGAGGTATATAATAATCTACATTTCATGTGAGTTTCAGCACATTTAAAGCAAATGGGAAATCAGCAACGAATGTATTAACCCCCATCCCCTCTATATACTCTGGACGTTATATGCACCAAAAGTTTAAGTTTGTTCTGGACATTGGTTGATATGCGCTCAAATAAGACCTTTTTAATGTCGGCTGCTAGAATTTTTGCACCCTGTATTCGATGAGGTATATAATAATCTACATTTCATGTGATTTTCAGCAAAATTAAGGCAAATGGGAAATAGCGGCGACTGTATTAAAGCCCGAAACCCCTTCCGATATACTCTACATGTTATGCGCTATACGTTTAGGTTTGTTCTGCCACATTGATTGATATGCGCTCAAATAAGACCTTTTTAATGTCGGTTTCTAGAATTTTTGCACCCCGTATTCGATGAGGTATATAATAATCTACATTTCATGTGAGTTTCAGCACATTTAAAGCAAATGGGAAATCAGCAACGAATGTATTAACCCAAATCCCCTTCTATATACTCTAGACGTTATATGCACCAAACGTTTAAGTTTGTTCTGGACATTGGTTGATATGCGCTCAAATAAGACCTTTTTATGTCGGCTGCTAGAATTTTTGCACCCCGTATTCGATGAGGTATATAATAATCTACATTTCATGTGAGTTTCAGCACATTTAAAGCAAATGGGAAATCAGCAACGAATGTATTAACCCCAAACCCTTCTATATACTCTAGACGTTATATGCACCAAAAGTTTAAGGCGAGGCGTCAAAAATATCGATACCAGCAGGCTGCCGCCTCACGTATTGGCGCATCGAGGCTGCAATTACGGCCGAAGCCTGGCTGGGGCAATTATTTTTTACTTATTAGCCCAGCCGGCTTGCGCCAGGCTGGGATCTGAGGCTCGGTTTCAATCGAAAGGCGGCAGCCGGCGCATGCTTTTGAATGCCATTTCTACCGCCAGCGGTAGCCGGCTGAGCTAATTTAAAAAATGCAGCCAGGACGCACAAGTGCATTAGCTGCCGCTGGCTGGAATATTTATTTTTGATGCCTCGTTTAAGTTTGTTCTGGACATTGGTTGATATGCGCTCAAATAAGACCTTTTTAATGTCGGCTGCTAGAATTTTTGCACCCTGTATTCGATGAGGTATATAATAATCTACATTTCATGTGAGTTTCAGCACATTTAAAGCAAATGGGAAATCAGCAACGATTGTATTAACCCCACCCCCTTCTATATACTCTAGACGTTATATGCACCAAACGTTTAGGTTTGTTCTGGACATTGGTTGATATGCGCTCAAATAAGACCTTTTTATTGTCAGCTGCTAGAATTTTTGCACCCTGTATTGGATGAGGTATATAATAATCTACATTTCATGTGATTTTCAGCAAAATTAAGGCAAATGGGAAATAGCGGCGACTGTATTAAAGCCCAAAACCCCCTCACCGATATACTCTACATGTTATGCGCTATACGTTTAGGTTTGTTCTGCCACATTGATTGATATGCGCTCAAATAAGACCTTTTTAATGTCGGTTTCTAGCATTTTTGCACCCCGTATTCGATGAGGTATATAATAATCTACATTTCATGTGAGTTTCAGCACATTTAAAGCAAATGGGAAATCAGCAACGAATGTATTAACCCCAACCCCCTTCTATATACTCTAGACGTTATATGCACCAAAAGTTTAAGTTTGTTCTGGACATTGGTTGATATGCGCTCAAATAAGACCTTTTTAATGTCGGCTGCTAGAATTTTTGCACCCTGTATTCGATGAGGTATATAATAATCTACATTTCATGTGAGTTTCAGCACATTTAAAGCAAATGGGAAATCAGCAACGATGTATTAACCCCAACCCCCTTCTATATACTCTAGACGTTATATGCACCAAAAGTTTAAGTTTGTTCTGGACATTGGTTGATATGCGCTCAAATAAGACCTTTTTAATGTCGGCTGCTAGAATTTTTGCACCCTGTATTCGATGAGGTATATAATAATCTACATTTCATGTGAGTTTCAGCACATTTAAAGCAAATGGGAAATCAGCAACGAATGTATTAACCCCAACCCCCTTCTATATACTCTAGACGTTATATGCACCAAACGTTTAAGTTTGTTCTGGACATTGGTTGATATGCGCTCAAATAAGACCTTTTTAATGTCGGCTGCTAGAATTTTTGCACCCTGTATTCGATGAGGTATATAATAATCTACATTTCATGTGAGTTTCAGCACAATTTAAAGCAAATGGGAAATAGCGGCGACTGTATTAAAGCCCGAAACCCCCTCACCGATATACTCTACATGTTATGCGCTATACGTTTAGGTTTGTTCTGACACATTGATTGATATGCGCTCAAATAAGACCTTTTAATGTCGGTTTCTAGCATTTTTGCACCCCGTATTCGATGAGGTATATAATAATCTACATTTCATGTGAGTTTCAGCACATTTAAAGCAAATGAAATCAGCAACGAATGTATTAACCCCCATCCCCTCTATATACTCTGGACGTTATATGCACCAAAAGTTTAAGTTTGTTCTGGACATTGGTTGATATGCGCTCAAATAAGACCTTTTTAATGTCGGCTGCTAGAATTTTTGCACCCTGTATTCGATGAGGTATATAATAATCTACATTTCATGTGATTTTCAGCAAAATTAAGGCAAATGGGAAATAGCGGCGACTGTATTAAAGCCCGAAACCCCCTCACCGATATACTCTACATGTTATGCGCTATACGTTTAGGTTTGTTCTGCCACATTGATTGATATGCGCTCAAATAAGACCTTTTTAATGTCGGTTTCTAGCATTTTTGCACCCCGTATTCGATGAGGTATATAATAATCTACATTTCATGTGAGTTTCAGCACATTTAAAGCAAATGGGAAATCAGCAACGAATGTATTAACCCCAAACCCTTCTATATACTCTGGACGTTATATGCACCAAAAGTTTAAGTTTGTTCTGGACATTGGTTGATATGCGCTAAAATAAGACCTTTTTAATGTCGGCTGCTAGAATTTTTGCACCCTGTATTCGATGATGTATATAATAATCTACATTTCATGTGAGTTTCAGCACATTTAAAGCAAATGGGAAATCAGCAACGATTGTATTAACCCCCACCCCCTTCTATATACTCTAGACGTTATATGCACCAAACGTTTAGGTTTGTTCTGGACATTGGTTGATATGCGCTCAAATAAGACCTTTTTATTGTCAGCTGCTAGAATTTTTGCACCCTGTATTGGATGAGGTATATAATAATCTACATTTCATGTGATTTTCAGCAAAATTAAGGCAAATGGGAAATAGCGGCGACTGTATTAAAGCCCAAAACCCCCTCACCGATATACTCTACATGTTATGCGCTATACGTTAAGGTTTGTTCTGCCACATTGATTGATATGCGCTCAAATAAGACCTTTTTAATGTCGGTTTCTAGCATTTTTGCACCCCGTATTCGATGAGGTATATAATAATCTACATTTCATGTGAGTTTCAGCACATTTAAAGCAAATGGGAAATCAGCAACGAATGTATTAACCCCAACCCCCTTCTATATACTCTAGACGTTATATGCACCAAAAATTTAAGTTTGTTCTGGACATTGGTTGATATGCGCTCAAATAAGACCTTTTTAATGTCGGCTGCTAGAATTTTTGCACCCTGTATTCGATGAGGTATATAATAATCTACATTTCATGTGAGTTTCAGCACATTTAAAGCAAATGGGAAATCAGCAACGAATGTATTAACCCAAACCCCTTCTATATACTCTAGACGTTATATGCACCAAACGTTTAAGTTTGTTCTGGACATTGGTTGATATGCGCTCAAATAAGACCTTTTTTATGTCGGCTGCTAGAATTTTTGCACCCCGTATTCGATGAGGTATATAATAATCTACATTTCATGTGAGTTTCAGCACATTTAAAGCAAATGGGAAATCAGCAACGAATGTATTAACCCCAAACCCTTCTATATACTCTGGA